>NW_021635982.1:0-20868 GCF_004799145.2 Neltuma alba | reverse complement strand
TCTTCATCTTTCTCTGCGAGCTAAGCTAATGGGACGCCAGACCTCACACTTCATCATCCTTTTCTGGCCGACCCTTCCCATCTTCTATTCTTTTTTTCTCTTATTCTTTTCCAGTACAAATAGAGGGGAGAATAGAGAACAGAGGGCTTTGAACGTGATGCTTCTAAAGTAAAAAGAAAGATGGGATGTAGAGTTTCATCAAAAAGGTTTGTAACTTGATTTTGTGTTGGGTCACCAATTGATTCGATGCTTAATAGTTTTCTGTGTTTGCGTAGAAATTCAACATCAAGAAGTACAGTTTGGTTGAAGCTGAACAAAGAAAATCAGGCAAGGAGTCGAGCGCAAAGAGAAGCAAGTTGAAATTCAGAAAATATGTAACTTACTTTCTACTTTGATCTACTTCGACTTTATTCTATTTCTTTCCTTCTTGATTCTTGAATTCAAAATTGTTGCATCACTTTCTTCTTTCATTGAGAATTTTTTTAGAGCGAGCTATTGGACATAACTCACAAGAGAAAACTTTCATTGCTTTTTTAGATTAATGATGCATGGTACAATTTTTATTGCAACGACAGCCTTAGCTTTACTTGCAAAAACTGGCATGATGATTCAATTTGCTTTGGTGCAAAGAGGGATTAAGGTTATCTCTCTCTCTCTCTCTTCTGCTCTCATATTATTATTTTTCTTATTTGTTGTTTTCCTTATTTTTTATTCATCACTGCCAGCGTCTTTTAATATCATAGAAAGTTTATATTGGTATTATATGATTATATGATGGATGCTATTTTTGTGTGTGGAGATTTGCTGTTTTATTGTCACAGGTATATACAATTAATTTTGTTAATATCCACAGTTTTAATGGTGCCTTTGTGACTTTTTCTGCCATGAGTCTTCTTTCTCTCAGTCTCTTTTTTTTTTTTTTTTATGGAATTCCTCTCAGTCTGTGACAAGTTTATTGCTACAAGCAAATGTAAAAATGAAGTTACAACTGATAGCCTAGTGTCAACCTTAATTCACGTGAAAAAAGGTAATAAGCAAGACATATTTGTTAAAGTGACTGTCCTTCAGGCCAAAAAAAAAATGACTGCCTAAACTGCTGAGGGAAGATCTGACTAAGCGTGTGGTACTAGCATTATACTTTTTCTTTTCTTGCAGCAGTTCCTTTTAGCATGAATTCTATTGGTATGTTAACTTTATTTTATGACACAGGTAATCGGAGGTTTGGATCATGCATTATTCTTTTGTAACTTTCTTTTGTTTCTTGCACGCCAAATAGATGAGGTGGTGGTAGAGTGCAGAGAAAAAGCACATCGTTTTAAGAGATGCAGGGGCATAAGGGGGAAGGCTGCAAATTAAGCAGAACTTATTTTTAATGATCTGCTAAGTTCTTTAGTTCTTTTATTGTTAAATTGCTATTCTCAATCTGCTATATTTGGCTAACTTATTTATATGTCGCCCGATGCTTGAATCTTCTAGATTGCAATATGGGGAAGGATAGAACACATCATGCTATATAATATGTTTGCTTGATAGGTGTCTGTTAAAATGCATGTGAGAAAATTTGTGTGTAAGTCGTGCTTTTATTGGGTATATCCTCTCTATTCTGTCTTTTGCTTGGCTAAAGTGGTGCAACAATTTGTAATCTTCGATAGTCCGGAAGAAAAAATTATTGAGAGAATGTATGATCTAGGGCCAATAAAGAAAGTCTTATCTAAAGAAGTCTTATTGAGTGAATGAGGATTGTTTTGATGGATGCATAGGGGTTGGTGAACTTTGGTTCGTTTCCCCCTCTGTTGCAACATGAACCATGTCTGTGGCATTTCTGGTAAATTTGACTTCAAATCCTTTGTTCTTCAGGTGGAATTAAGGAGTTTGCAAGGAAAAAGGTCACCCATTATATTTTTTGATTTTCTTTACTGTTTATCCGTGCATCTTTCTTCGATACAATTTTAGCTTAATGACAATGGTTTAATGTTAACTTTGGTTACAGGTTGCTGATAGACTTTACCCAGAGAAAAAGCTAGTCCAGAATGTTTGCATGGAGTTCTCGGAGTTGTGGCACATGCTGTTGCTGTGCTATGTGAAACAAAATGGGGATGACTGTTAGATATCATCTGGTCAAAATTTTCTCATTTTCCGTTGCAAGCTTAAATTGTCTTTTAAATCATCAGGTATAATGTTAATTAGTATTATTGCATTTCTTCTTTATGTATAGAGCTATTGATGGGATAATGTTTCGCTTCTATCAATTTTCGTTGCTTAGAATTCGAACTTGCATACCTTGATGTGCCTTGTATATTTTCTGATGGTATGTGTTTCAATCTCAGGTATCAGATATCAAATCAGTCAGGCCCAACTTTCATGGTTTCTGTTTTGGTGTTGAGTTTGTTAAAAATTAATACGAGGTGAATCGTCGTCTGTAACTTGAATGTTGGTTCATGTAACGAGGAGACAAATATATGCTAAAATTCCAAGGACGCCCACTTGAAGTGAAATGTTCAAGAAGAAATGGTGTTGAGGGATACGGATTTGAACGGCGGGAAGCAACAAAATATGCCTACTTAAGACTCTTATATGTAAAATTTCAATTATCTTGCAACCTCTCATTGTAACCAAATGCGTTGACAGTTTACCATTCGAGTCGAAGAGGACTGTATGAAGTAAAATTTCTTCACAAATGTGATATAGTTGTTTCCATATCTGCCATTTATGATCGGAGGTTTGGCTGATAATGTTTGATTTTGAAAAAATAAACATAAAGTTATTGAATTGGCAAATTGAGGTTTAGTTATTTCATGATAATTATAATATCATTGTTTATACATGGTGTGTATTATATTGTGTTGACGTCTTTGTGCTGATGGAGATTACAATGAATTGGGCCTAATGATTAGATTGAAATGAATTCTTCCTGTGCATCGCACGGGGGAATTAGTGCTAGTTGTCTTTAAAATTCAGTTAGTCACAATTAAACCAAAATATGACAATTTTATTCCTATAAAATAATAATTCAAAATAAAACATATTAAATTAATTAATAATCAATTAAGACTAAAAAAACTAATTAAGTTAACAAAACCCATATAAAAGATATCAAAATATATAAGAATAATTGAGTTTGTCACTAGTTATGTTAAAACTCAGCTGTCGTCTCATACATAGACATCGGGATTTAATTCAGATGTAAGAAATATGACTAGTCAAAAAATGCTTTCAACTTCTTTTCACGTTATCTATTTAAGAAAGGAAAAACTTTCAGATTTTTTTCCCTTAGAAAGAAAGCCCCTGGATCCCACTAGAAGGGAATGCCTTTTCTTTTTAACGGATAGAAGCATCACATGTTTCCTTACCATATGTGATTTTACATTATTTTACTACTAAGATGTTCCAGGCGACATGAGACTAATTTAAGCGCAACACTAGAAAGTTAGACTTTCAGTAGTAACACTAGAAGTCACCAATGCGGCAACTCTAGAAAGTCGCTGCTGAAAGTGAGCCCTTTAGTGGTAATGGAAAATGTCGTCTCTGAAAGTCTCACATTCAGCAACAACTTTTGTGCCCACTAAAAGTTAACCTTCAGTGGCAATGTTTTTATCACCGCCAAAAAAATACTTTCAGTGACGACCTTCAGCGGTGACAAAAGATGTCACCGCAAAAAGTTGACTTTTAGTGTCACTAGTAAAAATCATACTTTTAGCGAGGACTTTCCAGTGTCACCATGAAAAGTCAACTTTCAATGGTGACTTTTTTTGTCTTCACCGAAAGTCATCGCTTAAATTTTTTTTTTTTTTTAGTATGGAGGCCATCAGTGACATATTAATTGCCAGTCAATGCTCAAATAGTATTTTATTTAGAGAATCACCATAAAGTCCCAAGTAAACAACATGATTATTTAACAAGTCTTAGTAATAATAAAACAACTTGTAACGATAAGTTTTAGGGTGATAAATAACAACTACTCACTTGTTATTAAGCTTATTAGTAATTATTTTCTTCCCAAGGACCTCATTATAATTCTCTCCTCGGATCTCATTGTAATTCTCCTTACTTTATTTGAGGATAAAAGATGTTTCTACTGTTTCATTGGACAAACAGACTAAGGCTCACAAAGGAAAATGTTCAACGCATAATATCACACTTTTCATTAGTCTGATGTCGCGCACTGGGGAATCATAATCCGGATAATATCACAAATGGAAAGAACAAACGCATCTGATGCTTTTACGTTAAAATGAAAGCACTTAGTTCGAATCGGTTTCAAAGGATTTCTTTGCAAAGTGAACAAAGTTGAAAGCATCTTTTGATCGACTAGTCATATTTGAATATATATACACACAAGACTCTAAAATTTCTTCCCTATATGCATACTTTACTCTGTAAATATTGAGCAAGTGAAAGCAATAATGGCAACTCAATCAACTCATGGGCAACCCATGGGCACAAGGTCGCTCAATAATGCGCTCTCGTGTGGTCCAAGACCCTACCGTTAAGGCTGAGCTTCACACATGGTTAAGTGCAGCATTCCGTGAAGAGCACGCACTTACTTACACTTCTCTTTCAAACCCTGCAAAAACTTGCATTTATCATTGTAGAGTGAACCGCTACAAGGTTCTTCTCACAATCCATGATTGCTTGTGTGAGGGAAACACGGTAAGGGTAGAGATGAAGTTCGTGGGAGAGAGAGATAACTATGGGTATTTTGCGGTTCGCTATGCTGACGCCCATGATTCTAGCGGGAGTTTCGTAGAGAAAGTAAACCTGTCATCAGGCTATTCCCTGTGGAAGTATCAAGACAAATTCAAACGTAGAATAGGTGAGTTAGAGTTGCAACGTGGAGATGGAGAATATGATGTCCGATTCACTAGTGGGATTCGTGGGGATACACTTCTTACATATTATGCTCATGTAATTTGTGATCCTTTGAAAGGCCTTCGAGTAGATTTTAGTGGTCCAAACTGTGAATATGATGATTACGCTAGACGACCCCTAGGTTTGTGTTACCTCAATCGTGTACCAAGTATGCCTACACATGATGTTGGGAAGGAAACTAAGCAAGGCAACGATGTTGGAGCTCCTCTTGGGTCAACACTACGAAACTTTATTCTAAATGGTGGAAAAGCTCAAGGTAATCTCAATGGCGGTAACAACAGAGACTGTGTTATTGTTGATGTAGGCGGGAAGGTGATCATTGATAAGTTATAGGGTTTGTTCTTCATGTGAATCTCTATCTTTTTCCCAACATCGGAAAAGCAGCAAAGAGTTGTATCGACAGCACAACAGTTTTCGTCTTATTGTAAGTTCTTAGGAACTGATGTGAAAAAAAACTTGATTCTATATATATATGTATGTATGTATTTATATTATCCTATAACAATCAAGATGAAATTTAATTTCAGTGTGTGTGTTGCGCCTCCTGTGCGTGTTGTAAGTCTAGGGTTCTCTCCTAGGGTTTGTCGAAGCGGCGTCTTCGTTGGGTTTTCTCCATGGCAAGTCAATTCTTGATGGGGGAAGGGGCTTCTGTGGTTCCGTTCGTGAGGTTTTGAAGGGGGAAAGATGGAAGGTGTTCGGTGAAGGTGGAATATGGGATTGGGGCTGTTCCTTTAATATGATGAAACAGGATAGCAGAAATCAACTCTGTTTTTCTTCATATGTGCATAAGAAGATGAAGGGGGTTGAGGTTCTAGATCTGATTACTGAAGCATCAGGGCTAGTTGGGAGCAAATCTCTGAAGATTCAGCGTGGGCTGAGAATAGAGAAGAAGGAAGCTGCTCATGGTTGGTTTCCCAATAAGGACGGTTCTCCAATGGCTTTTTCTCCAAGGTGTGGTGGTTGGCCTACAGCCACACTGGTTCCATGAGGGTGTTTTTTTGGTGTTATCATGAATTAGGGGCTCTTTGGTAATGCTTTTAGAGTCTTGATCACCCCTGTTTGTGTTTAATGTCTTTCTTTGTATTATGTTTTTATTTTTCCAGTTAGTGTCCTGTTAGTTTTGGTCTTGCTTTTCTTTGTAGATTAATTTGGTTGGGATAGATTTTGGCTTAATTCTGCCATGAGTGCTGGTTCAATGGAGTTTGCTCTCAAACTTCTTTTGGTTCTAGACCCTTCTTTTTTAGAAGGTGTCTTTGTAGCTACGTTTAGCTTGGCAGCATTGGCATCCAAGGGGGTGGGCTCGATGGAACAAGTCTTTGGACAACCATCCTCTATTGCTTTTTCAGGGAATCATGGTGGAATGAAGGCTTGGTCTTCCCACTCTCAATCCATAAAGTTAGGCTTCAGTTGGTGTGGTCCTAGCTGTTTTTTCATTCTCGATGTTCCTTGTAGTCTGTTGGTTTGTGCGTTGTTTGATCATTTTGAGTATGGTTATCGAGTCTGTATTTAGTTTCTTTTAATGGAATCATCCCTTCAGTCCAAAAGAAAAAGGATATGAAATTTAATTTCCAAGATATGTATGATTTTGGTAATTAGAATTCCTATCATGCGGTCCTATTTCTTTTCTTTTCTTTTCTTTTTTTCATTTTCAAATTTCTTGTTGCGCAGAAGGCTCAAAATTACCCAAACAATTTATTCGAAATCCCAAAATAAATTTGAATAGAATAAACGCGTGGAAACACCAACAAGTACATCGATAAATTCGTAAGGGATTCATTTAGCTTAATCAATGGTCTCGTCGACCCGTAGAAATGCAACTACGTTAAAATTTATTGGAAGAGCCCGCCGCTAAAATTGTTCTTAGAAAGGTTGATCCGGGTTAGTGGGTTGTTCAAATGCCTGACAATGGGACTCAAATAAGCGCCCAATACTGAGTACATATTGGGTTATAAAAAAGACAAACGAGTGGAGGCACTGATTTTCCACATTAACAAATTCATTCATACACCACATGGATATAAAAATTGGTTTTGATTTTTCATGTGTGAAAGCAATGAGGAATTGGTTAATTATTGGTTATAAAACATTTAATAAAGTGCAGCTCCGTAGAACATATGATGATACGTAGCTTCAATTGTAAGCAGTAACATATATTCCTTTGATTTGATTGATTCAATTGCTTGCTTGGCTTATCCTTTACGCCAGCATCCAGTGGGGTGTGTTTTCTTATGCTCTTTTTAGCAATTGGCTAATGGATTATATGTTTGAAACCGAAGGTATGACATATAATTGTACATTTATGCGTTGAAAATGACACAATTCCACTTATAAATATAAAAATTTTGATCTGTAAATACTAATTTCTTAAATATTTGAATTAAAAAAAATATCAAAATAAATATACATATACTCACACTACATCTGGGATTTAATATAAGTATTAGTTGGGGGATCATATTTGATCCTAAATTTAAGATCTTCATTAATTTTATCTCTCATATTTATAGTTTTTTTTAAAAACTAATTCACTTATAACTGATGTATGATCTAATATTATATAAGAGTATTTTAGGGAGATCATAACAAATTTTTTTTGGTGAAAAGATCATATTAAATTTGTTATAATTAAATGATTGATTTGGCTTATACAATTTAACCAAATAAGCAAAATAACTCTTATATTAAAGATTTTAGTAGTATTTGTTTGACTGGCTGCCGGCCAACCATGGCTGGCGACATATAAATGGCCGTCATTGGTAAAATTTAATGGTACTTTAATTGAGGATTGTCTATGCCAGTTAATCAAACAAACAACTTAACAAAGCCTCATATAAACCATCAATCGAAAAAGCTGACTGAAATCACATATGGGAAGGACGCATCTGATGCTTTTACGCTAAAATGAAAGCACTCAGTTGGAATCGGATCCAATTTACAGTCTTTCTATTCAAGGGGGGAAAAAAAAGGTTAATTAAATAACAGTTTTTTTCTTTCTTAAATTGTTTATAGATAAAATGAACAAAGTTGAAAGCATCTTTTGACCAGTTATATTTATATATATATATATATATATATATCTGAATAAAATGCTGACGTATATGTATGAGACGTCAGCTGAGTTACGTTTTAGCATAACCATATCCTTCTCTTTCTCTCTATGTATTATATAATATAATTCATAAGAAGTTACAGTATTCATCTTATTTCCTTATAATTATAAATGTATGTCTGAAACAGGGATTGACCGTTTAAATTAATATTTTATATAAATTATTCCGGATCACAATCTTCAAAAACTATAATCAATAGTTTGATTTATTCTAAGTACAAAACTTAGGTCAAGTTGCTTATATCTTTTAGTTCAAATTCATAAGTAAATTTACAAGTACATATATGCATTTTAACAACCAACAATATCAAAATAAAATGTCAAGGTGAATTTATAAGTGTACTTACATACATATTTTTACAACTAATAATGGTAATTTAACAAGGGGTCATATGAAAATTTATAAATCCTAATTTATATTGGAGGAGCTGATGCAAAAGTTTACAAGTTTTCACACGTGAATTTGGAAAAACTGGGGGAAAATTTCCTACGTAATATGATTTCGATGATTAGTATTCATATCTCACGGACCTATGTTTTTCTTCTTCTTGTTTTGTTTTTTAACAACTTTTTTTTTGTTATGCAAGAGGGGATTCAACATTTTTCCAGACGACTAACTAGAAATACCAAAAATATATAAATAAAATAAAGGGTTAGTGTGTTGTGTTGAGAAAACTGGAAGTGTGTATCAGCTTGGTCCGAGTCGTGCCGATAGACACTATCCTTAAGAGTTATTCTGCCACTGTAGGTAAACATGAGTGCAGCACTCCCTAGGATTAAACGAACCCTTCCTGCAGAAAACAGGGTGACAGAACAGTAGAAAAATATAACCCAGTAGCACAGAAACGCAGAGAAGGAACAAATGCTTGAAAACTCAAGAGTGGGGTGCAGAACACACTGTACTGGACCGCTTTATATGGGCCTCGGGGACCTGACCGTTGGGCACCACCATAAACACAATTAATCCGTCGGTTTCATACGTTACTGTAATAATATGTAATTATACCTTCGGTTATGAACGTTGGGTATGTTTAATAAATAAATTCCAGACGTTACCAAACATTAATCTACGAGAAACTGTTTAAGGATTAATGGAGGATTAATCACGGTTTGAAAAACTCCCAACATTCAGTAACCTTCGGCTGTTACAAAAAATAAACGGTCAAAAGAAGGATTTTCTTATAAGCTCTCTTAACACCATTTTATAATTTAATTTTGCAAAAATGTTTTATAAAAAGTGCTCGGTACTGTTCTAATTCACGTGCAAGGGGGGAATTGCCAGTTTTCAACTGTGTTTCCCTCCGGTGGGCCGTTGGGAAGCGGACCAGGTAGTAGTTTTTTCCTATCTTACACTTGTGCATGATTACTGCATGTCTGTTTGTGCCATATTACTATTTTAAAGCATAAGAACTTGTAATCCTTAATTCCTCACATGGATTATTTAGCCGTGAACATGCATAGCTGATAGACCTGGGGCAGTATTTGCTAATTACTTGTGTATTATTTATTCAGCTTGTCTATCTGTCATTGCACATAAATGCCTAATTGCAGTAGCTTGCAAGGTTATATTCTACTTTGGCTTGTTTTGTATGCTTTGTATAATCTACACATTTGTTTAATAGAAATTACTACTATGGGGTTTCTTTATAATCTCACCCTCCCATATATGATAAATAGCGAAGGCTACTAGCTCGAAGGATAAAGAGGTTGTTTAAGAAGAAGGTGAATTGATTGAAGGGCAGGGATGCCTACTGTATTTTGTATATATACTTGGTGAATTATTTTGATAGTTTAATTAATTATACTTTTATATATGTAATATTTGCAAGTAGTTAGTACTTGCTATGTATAGATATAATCATGTAGCCTTTATCAAGAGGTGTGCACTGCTGGAAGCAGGTAAGTGCCATCAATCGAGATGGCCATTGTATTTTAATGTATTACTAGTAGTTAATCTAAGATTTCATGGTATGAAATCATTTTAGGAGATAATGATATAAGTTGAAAGCAAGGTTGTTTGTGAATCACTCGTTAGTTAATATGAAAGTTTAAATTATTTAGACAATGAATTCCATTATTACTTTTATGTTCAACTCCTGAATTGGGATTCTGATGTCAAATGACTCATGTTTTAAATTTAAAAAAAAAAATTACCCTGTCTTTTCTCATGTCAGAAACCCGGCGTTAGTGATTCACTGATGTTAAAATAACCATAACCTTATTAGTATATAGAAAGTTCGGTATTATACTCTATATTTTATTATATCACTACTACAAAAAAGACATTTGACGGCAGTTAAAATGAGCTTTTCACGGCGGTTTTGAGAGCGATGTCTATGCCATCGACGTAAACTATAGAGAATTTCACAATGGTTTAAGAACCATCATGGTATGTGACTTTTCGTAGTGGTTATATAAATCCGTGAAAAGTTTTTTTTTTTAGTTTACCTTTCATCTTATTGATCAAGATGGAACGGGGGAATAGAGGCCTAGGGAAAGGGGTTTGAGAATCAATAAACCAATAACATGTAATCAGTCAAAAGCATTTTGATAGAGCCAACATAAATTCTTTCCCTATCGTAATAGCACCACTTAGCTTCGCCTTCAACCACTAAGATTTAATAAATGTAAAATCAAAGACTCAGATCTGATAAAATTCATGAATTTTAGGCTATCAAACTCTTATCTACAAAATGAGAGAGGGAGAAATTGGACATATTCAAGCTTTCAAGTATCAATGTATGTTTAAGCAAGGAGAAGAATAAAAACCAGATCTATTTAAATTCAAAACAAATATTATATTTTTAATCAAAGAAAATAACCAAACCGCAATAACTATGAAACCCACAGAAAGAATAGAGGAGAAAGAGCGAAAAACTCACAAATAAGAATAAAGAGGATGATGCAATGGTGACGATGACAGCAACAGCAATGGTGACGGTAATGGAAGAACGTGGCGAAGATGATAGAAGCAAAAGATAAAGGCCGGTAAAGGTAGGAGGAGGGAGAAAATTGAATGGGGATGGCAATGAGGGGACAATGAGCTTTGACTATGAAAAGTGAAAACTATTGCATGATAGATAGGGTTTTAAAATTTTGATAGACTTTAAAAACTGCTGTAAAAAGAACTTTTCACCATGGTTTTCCAGATAACCGCTGTGAAAAGTAAAGTTTTGCTTCCCTATAATTAAAAAAATGACCGCTGTAAATTAGTGTCGTGAAAGCTCTTTTTTGTAGTAGTGTATCTTTGATATATAGATTTTGAAAAACCAGCTTGGTCAACAAATAGGTCTTACCTTTTTAATTTCTGCCCATCTCTTGTCAAAGAGTTACAACTTAATTTTGTTACATAAGAGCTGAAAACATAAACATCTTCAGGAAATAACACCATTAGCCAAAGTTTAATTGATCGATCAATGATGAAGAAAAATATAAAATAAGCATAATACCTAGAACCATTGAAGCATTGTGACCTTCGAATGACTTTACCAAGGAACAAATTCCATTCAAACTTAACATATTGAAGCATGAGGATGAGATAGGAAAACGTCCATTTGACACATTTATGAATAGTCACCGGCATTCATATAACAGTGAATTCCCTGACATTGTTCGACGAATTTGTTTGCAATGATCTTTTTCCCTTGTACAGTCATCACTACAAATTCTGTGACGCCTCTATTTGTTATAGAATATACTACTCAATTACAGGGTTAATATTGATCCTATATATAAGATCTATTTTACTTGTTTATCAATTTTTTTCTAAATTAACCCTATTGATATCCACTCAACAATAATCAAGTAGATGAGAGAGGAGAGGAATCAAAGAAGATGCTTAGGGATATATTATATTAACTAACTTAACTAATATCCTTAACTATTCAAGTTAGTTAATTAGGTATTATATTAGAAACTAGAGGAGTACTACCTCCGATCGTTAATACAAGAGCTAGTTGACTAATTTGAGTAGATTAAAAAAATTAGTTAAGTTAGTTATTTATAATAAATAGGTGTTATCTTTCTAAAATTATTTGCAAAACAAGTATATTAACTAGAACTACTATTTGATGAAACCTTTAATATGTGCAACTACTACAAAGACTATCTTGGAAAAAATAGATGAATGTGAGAGACAAATGGATTGGGGTCTTATATTTAAAACCAAATTGAAAGTCAAACTAGCTCTTATATTAGGGGGAAGTAGTATATAATTAGTTGCAAAATTAATCATTTATAATGGAATTTCCGTCACAAATCCGTCATGTATAAATTATGACAGATTTACTACGGAAATTCCGTCGCAAATCTATAAAATTTGTGATGGAATTAATCCTTTCATGCATAGCCAAAAATAATTTCTGACGGATTTGCAACGAAACATTCCGTCGCTAATTAGCGACGGAAATTTCGTCGCTAATCCGTTGCAAAGTTTGTGACGGAATATTCCGTCGCTAGTTCGTCTCATAGTTGGAATGCACTATCCCTAATATTTGTGACGGAATATCATATTCACAAATTAGCAACGGAATTTTCCGTCACAAATTCTGTGGCTAAATTTGCGACAGAATCTCATAATCCGTCACAAATTGATTAGCGACAGAAGTTTTAGTGACAGAATTATTTCTGTCGCTAATTCGTCGCTAATTTGTTTGTGACAGAATTCCATCGCAGAACAGTTTAGCGACAGAATTTCCGTCGCTAAATTTCGTCGCTAATTGTCTATTTTTTTGTAGTGGTGAAAGATAAGAATTAGGAAAAGGGATGTCTTGAATACTTACCTCATTAGGTGCAGTAGAGGGGGTTTGCTTCTTAAGTGCCTTTTCCTCCAAGCTTTCTGATTGCACAGCAGGAGTAGTAGTGACATCTTCAGTGGCGTCATTTCTCAGCTCAATCATATCATTAGTGACATCAATTTGGACACCTTCAGTAGTATCCTTTTTGTCATCTCCTTCATCAAAGTGTACTTGCTTTTCACTCCTCAATGTGATAGCATTTAAAGGCTTGGGATTAATGATAGTATTAGAGGGAATAGATCCTCCCTCCCTTGCTTGCTGCTCATTCTGGCTATCAGACAACTTTGTCACAAATTCACTAATATTGCCAACTTTTGTTTCTAGAGCAACTTGGTTTTTTGTAAGATCTTGCACAACCTATAAGAGAAGACTAAGTTGGTTATCTATCTTGGGAGCTTGTTCATGCTGAAAGTTCCCATATGGTTACGTCTGTCTCAGAGGAGGTTGATACTTTTCATGATTATTTCTATCGTCTCCTCCACCATACCTAAGGTTTGGATTCATCTTCCAACTCTTATTGTAAGTATTAGAAAAGGGGTCCCATTTTTGATTAGGTCTCCCCTAGTACATAGCAGAAACCTCTTCGACATTATAGGGGCATGTGGCGGTAACATGTGTGAAAGAGTTGCATACATGAGAAGGGGAGAGCATATTAGCTTTAATATCATTTACTACTGTGGTTAAAGCAGCCAATTGTGCAGCTACATTTTTCATCTCATGATTAGATGTAAAAGAGGCAAGTTGACTTGTTGTCCGAGTACGTCGGTCTCTAGTACCATATTGTTGACTATTCATTGCTCTTTTCTCAAGCATCTCCCATACATCTTGTACTGTAAGATCTAATAAAGATCCTCTTGAGGTAGCATCAATAGTAGCTTGCTCATGCCCTAATAATCCCTCATAAAAGTATTGAATAAGGTGTTCTTCGGGGATTTGATGATGAGGGCACTTGCTTAGTAGCTCTTGAAAGCGGCTCCAAAACTCATAGAATGTCTCCCGTGGGTCTTGTTTGACCAAATAAATTTCTTTTCTCAAGCTGGCCGTGCATGATGCAGGAAAGAATCTTTCTAGGAAGGCTTTCTTCAAGTTATTCCATGAATTGAATGTATTAGCAAGGTGTTTTGGTAGCCTAAGATACCATTCTCTCGCTTTTCCTTCAAAGGTTAAGTGGAATACTCTCCATTGAATCTCATCAATATTGGCCCTAGTAGGTTTTATGGTTGCACAGTTCATCTGTAGGCTCATCAAGTGTTCATGTGGGTCCTCTCCTACAAGACCATGAAATTTAGGCAAGTTAGCTAGTACATGACCTTTGATTTCAAAATTAGAATTAAAAGTAGGATAGGCAGCATGTCTAGGATTATAGTCAACAACTGAAGATGTTAATTCTCTTATGGTCCTAGTAGGCCTATCCTCAGGACCATCCATTAGGTTGTTATAAACAATTTTATAATTTTGCACAAGCCAACAGATTCAAAATCAGAGTTACCAGGTGAACTAGACTCACTAATTTCCTTTTTACTGGAAGTACTAACTTGGTCGATTTTATGCAAAATTTGTTTTCTACGCAACCTAAAGGTTCTTTCAGGCTTAAAATCAAAAGGGACTAAAGCAGTATCCCTAGGCATGCAAAGAAATTCGCAGCACAGTAAAATCACATTTAAAAAAAATTAAAATTGAGTCAAAATAAACTTGGCTCCCTGGCAATGATGCCAAAATTTGATTGCCTTGTCGTGTAAACTCTCAAATTAATTAACTAAATTAACTCTATATGGTATAGAGGTCAACCTAGGTCGTCTCTCTCTATGAGGAGCTTTGTTAAAATCTTGAAAACCTTTTTAATTAAGAAAAACGTGATGTAGAGAAGGAAGGAGTACGAAAGAAAATTGATTAATTTGTTAAGAAAATAAATTGAGAAAAATAAAAAGAAAATAACAATAAGTAAAAGGAAGCGAAAGGAATGAAGATTTTACCAGAATGATGCACTTCCCAAAGACGTTGATGAGTGGCTATCACGGTTCAAAAGGATGAGGAGTTTGTATAAAAACAATTACTAAGTCAAAAGGAAAAACCCTAGATAACATCTAAGTCATGATTAATTAATTAATAATTATACCTAGAGAACTAGCATATAATCACCTTTCAATTAATCATTTAAAAACCACTTAGTTGTGAATTCAATTAAACAATTATATTTTGTTCCTAAAGAGAGTTATCTATCAAAACCCTAGAGCATGAACTACTTATGCAAATCAAAGTAGAAATCTACACTCATAGAATCATGAGGAAACTGAAATATATTCATTAAAAGCTTCAAAATATAATTGTTCAACTGAAACGCAAATCAAATATCAGTCCACAAAAGAAATAAAAATCCTAACCTAGGAAATTCATAAACGCAACGTACTAGTGGATTGAAATAAGAAAACTAACAAACTCCCTAATATAAACAGGAACTCAAGCCATGTCATCTTGTCCTCAGGAACAAAGAGGACTAGCCACACATATAGCTAGATGACACCATAATGAAAAGAAGACAGTGAAACAGCTGGACACAAGAGGAAGCCAAGTGTATGCTTGTGCTTGTGTAGTGTAGATGGCTCCATTGCTTCTCCAAGGCTCCTTTGATCTCCTTTTATAGCTCTTGAATCTGTCCTAGTTAGATGAAGAAACCCTTGAGTCTTCTAGCTTTATCTTTTATCTTTTTTTATCTTGTAATCTTGATAGAACTTTAAATTTGAATTCTCTTGATTTGGTGTGATCTTCATGGCAACTATAGTAAAAGAGCTTTTGAATTTAAATGATATTGGATAAAAGGATAATATCTCAAATTTGAATAAGGATATGGTGGTAGATGAATTAGGATTAGGGTTTAGAAAGAGGATAAAAATGATAATGTGGATATTTGGAAAATCAAATGAATAATGGAATATGAATAAAATATTTATTCAAATTCAAAATATGATAAGGGAATTATCTACAAAAGAAATTAATTATTCAAACTCTTTAATTTATAGTGGAAGATAAGAGATATTCTAGCTAGATATTTTGGATAATTTCTAATGAGATAATTAGAAAATCCTCTTGTAATGCCACGTGGCTGCCATAAATTTTTCAAGGGGTCCATATTTTGCTTGACAGAATATTCCTTGGAATCAAAGCAGAGATACATTTCAAAAGGGAAATTATAAAAATATAATAAAAAATGCACTTTTAAGCAATTAATTCATATAATTTCCTTAAATCAAAATATGAGTATCTATTGCATTTTAAACCCTTCAAACATTATAAAATTCCTTAATTATACATAAAAATATATTATAAAATAAGGATACATCAGTATGCACATAATGAATTCCCTGAAACAGTTCGAAGAATTTGTTTGTAATGATCTTTTTCCTTTGTACAGTCATCACTACAAATTCTGTGACGCCTCTATTTGTGATAGAATATATACAATTAGTCGCAAAATCATTTGCAGTTGATTTACTCTTAATTTGCGAATGATTTTCTTTCACAAGTCGTCTGTTTTGTTGTAGTAAATTACATAAACCACGCAAAAACAACAACAATAACAAGAAAGAGATCGAGAATAACGACCTCTGCGTATTTTTGTTGCTATACCTGTGTGGATTAGTTAGCCCATCAAGCTTTTGACCCAAAAAAAAAAAAGTTAGCCCATCAAGCTAACCATGACAATTTCACATTAGAGTTTGCAATAATATTCCACCTTTAAAGTGTAGACATTTATTTCCAGCTAATCTGACTTTGCTTGTTTTATTTTGCATGGTCTTATCAAATCCTTGTATTTCAAAAATCCAAAAAAAAAAGCAGAGAGAGAGACACAGAGAGAGAGAGAGAGAGAGAGTTAATATCGACCATACTCTAAACAAAGTACGTATTTATTCGATATTTAGTGAGAGAGTCACAAGTAAAACCTAACGATTAGATTGTTATTCTGTTGCTGATCCACCTTCATACATGAGTGATATATTATAGCCATTGGAAAAGTCTAGAACTTGGTCGCTATCAGAAACCTAATTTTTTTTGAAGGGCCATTAGAAGCTCCAACACTGTTCTCATATTTTCTTCACTTTGATACACCTGAAGGTTCCCCATCTTCTATCTTCAAGTCCCTCTCCTTGGTAAAATTTGCAATAATATAGTTTTTGATGCAGCCGTTGCCATCGGCTGGAGGGATTATTAACATAGTAAATGTTTCGTGGAGGAACTCCAACTCTGCTCCAATGATATCATCTATCCTACGTTCTATCTTCAAGTCATACCGAAGAACTTTTGCGTTGTATATAAATTCGTCTGGAGGCATACCAGATATATATTCAGTGTCACATAATTTTTCTTTCCAAAGAGATGACGGTACGGGCCAGAAAGATTCACATCAATACCGTTCCAAGGATCACAGCTTATCTTCACATTATGCACGAATAGTCATCTGAATGACCTGTCTGGAAAATAACTTCATATTCCTGTTTGTTTTCTGTTCTACACAAGCTCAACTGATTTCTCCTGCTGCCGTCAGACAAATCACCATAGTGCAAAAACAGTACCTTTTTGTGGTTATTTGATCTTCGACGTCGCTCTATGAAACTGGTACTAGACTCTCTAAATTCAACAGGACCAAAAGTGAAACGCCTTTCCTCATCTCTTACAGCCACGAACTCCATGTTTACTCTGACAGTATTAGCATCACACAAGCGATCATCGATTATTAAAACCGCCCTGTCGGGTTTACTCTATAGTAAAAGCTGCGAGAGCTTGATGAGAGTAGCAACTAACTTGAATCGTATATGAAAGCATACGCCTCGCGGTCGTCTTCTATTGACCATTCGATTAGCTTGGTAGTATTATTTTGATGGCTCTGTGAGTTGCCCATATTCTTGCGTTCCCCTCCAAATCAACCTACTCTGCAATATAATTACAGCGAACAGATATTTATAGGACTGGAGATTTGGGAGGCTTATTGGGTCATAGACACTGTTCAATATAATATATACTGGGGCTTTTAAAAAATAGCGTAATTGGGGTGAGTAAGAATAACTTTATTTTCAAAGAAGAAAAATGAATTCCATTAAGTAATTAAGTCAAAGGAATTTTGATGGATGAAAATATTCGAATACATCTATAGCTAGAGAAAGTTGGCACCTAATATATTCCCATATTAGTAATTAAAAATAATCAAAATAATATTTTGGCCTTATGCATTAGTGGGAAATGACACCGATCTCTTGGAATTTTTCATATAGTTTGTATAATTTGGGCATGCAATGAGTATTAATCTTCTTATAAAGATTTATGGGTTAATTTAATTTTTTTTCCTTGAAAGTTGAGCCCATTTTGATTTCGGTTCCTTAAATTTAAAACTCGTGATTTTAGTCTCTAAAATTTACTTCATCTTAAAATATTAATCTCTTGAGACATAACAGTGTGAAAATCTGTTAAAGTGTCATAAATGATATTAAAGTAGTGATGTAAACTATCTAGATAACATCTAGCTAGATCTTCTATGGATAATAGAAAGAAAATAAAAGAATAGGCCTTCAAAATATAGCTATTTAGCCTTTTCTTTCCCTCAATGTTCCGTCAAGGAGCTATTCATTACATTATATTTTCAAAACTCATCCTCTTTGTATAATCTATAATATGTTATTCACATAAGATCCGTTTAGGCATCATCTGGTATAAGTCCACATCACCACTATAATGCCATTTATGATGCTTCAAAGTATTTTAACACTGTAATACTTTTAGGGATTAAAATCACATGTTTGAAATTTGACAGACTAAAATCAAAATGAGCTAAAATTTTAGGGGAAAAAAATATGTTAACCTAAGATTTATTTATAATTATCCCTATTTAAAAAAGTCTTCCGACTTTAACATTCAAGTTAATAATATAAATAAGAGAGATAAGAATGGAATTAAATTTTACCATGTTTATTATTGATAGTGAAATAACATATTTAATCAATTGTTAATATTTAGTTTATCTGGAAAAATATAACTGTTAATTGGTCCTTAAAATTTCCCCCAATTATCGACTCAGTCTTTGAACATCATTATTGTACTTTATTGAGTTATATAGGGTTCAATTATATATTTTGATTCAAAATTTTGGATCAAAATTAAAAATTGAGGGAAAAAAAATAATGACCACAAGTTATCTATTGGAAAATTTTCAAAAAAAATTACTTCTAAAATTTCAAAATCTCAAATCAGAAATTACTACAAAAATGTGTTATCATTTATTTTTTTAAATGTAATGATTGTTATTAAAACATAGTAAACAAGACTTATTTGAAATTTTAAAATTCAAGAGAAATTTTTTTGAAATTTTTTATCTTTTTCTTATTTGAATTTAGTAATGGTTGGTCTCTGTGTATTCTGGTTTGGGCTTCGGCCTTCTTTGAGACGGTTTTAAAACCGTCATTTCTAACGACAGTTTTTCTCTTCTACTCTGTCTGATTGGGTTGTCATCAACTTAAGAACAATCGTGGTGCAAATTTGACTACTGAATGGGATGTAACTTGGGATTGGCAATATGGAAATTGTGGTAGTGGAGGAATGATTGCATTTTTAAATCTGGTTTTCAAAAGCCGCTGGAGCCAATACTTTGGGTTCTTCATCTGTTGGATAATTATCAAGAGATATTAGTTAAGAAAATTAGCTAATTGTTTAATTGTAACAAATATTGACTTCCCTAAACTACCCTCAATGTGCATTGGAATTATTGGAAATCCCTTACAATCAATTGGAATATTTTAAAAAAATTACAAATATGAGAAATAAAGTGAATTGAAATCTTGTATATATGACCAAATTTAATCTTCAGCTAGCTCTTATATTAAAAAACATAAGTAGTATAATTACTTCTTTATATTTTTGTTATACTTCCCTATTTATCAATGAAGTCATCTAGAACGGAATATAAAATTTGAAAACAAATATTCAATGATGTCATAAATGTTCAATTATATATGAGGTATTGAAAATCAAACCGGTTAAGGTAGCGGATTAGACTGGAGTCAACCCAGGAGTCAAATTGGTCAGAAATAAAAAAAAATTAAAAATACTCTATTTTTTTATCATACCATCTAAGGACTAAATCTTAATTCATTACCTTGAATTACAAACAAAATAATTATTTACTTACAATTTCTTTCCAACCTTCTTTACAATTCCTTTGACAAATTGACATCATAGTATCATATTAAAAAAATCACTATACATTAATCCCAGCAAAATAGCAAAATATTCCTACCAACAATCTATTAATCACTAAATCAGTAATCATCAATAGCTTGGGGGGGGGGGGGAAACGTTTTGGGCCCTTTTTATTCCTAAAAAAAAAAAGGCAAACGGGTTGATCCACCAAACTACGTGGGTTAATATGCTCAACTGGACCGGTTACTTGGCTGGTCCAGTTTGGGTTTGCATATGATGATTATATATCCTACCTTGAAGGGCAGCAGAAAACACACCCCGATAGATACTGGGGTAAAGGATAAGCCAAACAAATAAATGAATCAATATAATCAAAGCAGAGGAATATATATTACTGCTTACATTTGAAGCTATGCATCATCACATGTTCTACAGAGTTGCTCCTGATTAAAGTTTTATAACCAGTATTAAAAGTTTATAACCAATAATTAGCCAATTCCTCATTTTACTTTGACACGTGAAAAATCAAAATCAAATTTCATATCCATGTGGTGTATAAATGAATTTAAATTGTTCCCACGTTTGTTCTATTTGATTTCTTTTTGGGATTTCGAGCCAGTCGTTTGGACAAATTTTGAATCCCTTTCTGCGTAAGAACAAAGTTGAAAATAAAACGAAGGACCGAGTAATATGCATACTAAGGAAACTTCCCCCTCTTATTTCAAAATCTATCTTGATTGTTATAAGATAATCTATATAGTATCAAATTTTTTCACATTAGTTCCTATGAACTTACAATAAGACGAACACTGTTGTACACATGAAGCAAGTCGACAATTACATGCATCAAGATACAACTATTTATTGCTTTCCCATGTTGGGAGAAAGATAGATATTCACTTGAACAACTTA
>NW_021635981.1:0-42472 GCF_004799145.2 Neltuma alba | reverse complement strand
TGTTTCCTTATTTTTTATTCATTCTTGCCAGCGTCTTTTAATATCATAGAAAGTTTATATTGGTATTATATGATTATATGATGGATGCTATTTTTGTGTGTGGAGATTTGGTGTTTATTGTCACAGAGTATATACAATTAATTTTGTTAATATCCACAGTTTTAATGGTGCCTTTGTGACTTTTTCTGCCCATGAGTTCTTTCCTCTCAGTCTCTTTTTTTTTTTTTTTTATGGAAATTTTCCTCTCAGTCTGTGACAAGTTTATTGCTACAAGCAAATGTAAAAATGAAGTTACAACTGATAGCCTAGTGTCAACCTTAAAATTCACGTGAAAAAAGGTAATAAGCAAGACATATTTTGTTAAAGTGACTGTCCTTCAGGCCAAAAAAAAAAAGTGACTGCCTAAACTGTGAGGGAAAGATCGGACTAGCGTGTGGTACTAGCATTATACTTTTTCTTTTCTTGCAGCAGTTCCTTTAGCATGAATTCTATTGGTATGTTAACTTTATTTTATGACACAGGTAATCGGAGGTTTGGATCATGCATTATTCTTTTGTAACTTTCTTTCTGTGCTTGCACGCCAAATAAGATGAGGTTGGTAGAGTGCAGCGAAAAGCACATCGTTTAAGAGATGCAGGGGCATAGGGAAGGCTGCAAATTTAAGCAGAACTTATTTTTATGATCTGCTAAGTTCTTAGTTCTTTTATTGTTAAATTGCTATTCTCAATCTGCTATATTTGGCTAACTTATTTATATGTTGCCCGATGCTTGAATCTTCTAGATTGCAATATGGGGAAGGATAGAACACATCATGCTATATAATATGTTTGCTTCATAGGTGTCTGTTTAAAATGCATGTGAGAAAATTTTGTGTAAGTCGTGCTTTTATTGGGGTATATCCTCTCTATTCTGTCTTTTGCTTGGCTAAAGTGGTGCAACATTTGTAATCTTCGATAGTCCGGAAGAAAAAAATATTGAGAGAAGTAGTAATCTAGGGCCAATAAAGAGAAGTCTTATCTAAAAAGAATCTTATTGAGTGAAGGAGGAGTGTTTGATGGATGCATGGGGTTGGTGAACTTTGCGTTCGTTTTCCCCCTCTGTTGCCAACATGAACCATGTCTGTGGCATTTCTGGTAAATTTGACTTCAAATCCTTTGTTCTTCAGGTGGAATTAAGGAGTTTGCAAGGGAAAAGGTCACCCATTATATTTTTTGATTTTCTTTACTGTTTATCCGTGCATCGTTTCTTCGATACAATTTTAGCTTAATGACAATGGTTTAATGTTAACTTTGGTTACAGGTTGCTGATAGACTTACCCAGAGAAAAAAAAGCTAGTCCAGAATGTTTGCATGGAGTTCTCGGAGTTGTGGCAATGCTGTTGCTGTGCTATGTGAAACAAAATGGGGATGACTGTTAGATATCATTGGTCAAAATTTTCTCATTTTCCGTTGCAAGCTTAAATGGTCTTTTAAATCATCAGGTATAATGTTATAATGTTAATTAGTATTATTGCATTTCTTCTTTTGTATTATAGAGCTATTGATGGGATAATGTTTCGCTTCTATCAATTCGTTGCTTAGAATTCGAACTTGCATACTTGAGTGCCTGTATATTTTCTGATGGTATGTGTTTCAATCTCAGGTTCAGATATCAAATCAGTCAGGCCCACTTTCATGGTTTCTGTTTTGGTGTTGAGTTGTTAAAATTAATACGAGGTGAATCGTCGTCTGTAACTTGAATGTGGTTCAGTAACGAGGAGACAAATATATGCTAAAATTCCAAGGACGCCCACTTGAAGTGAAATGTTCAAGAAGAAATGGGTTGAGGGATACGGATTTGAACGGACGGCGGGAAGCAACAAAATATGCCTACTTAAGACTCTTATATGTAAAATTTCAATTATCTTGCAACCTCTCATTGTAACCAAATGCGTTGACAGTTTACCATTCGAGTCGAAGAGGACTGTATGAAGTAAAAATTTCTTCACAAATGTGATATAGTTGTTTCCATATCTGCCCATTTATGATCGGAGGTTTGGCTGATAATGTTTGATTTGAAAAAATAAACATAAAAGTTATTGAATTGGCAAATTGAGGTTTAGTTATTTCATGATAATTATAATATCATTGTTTATACATGGTGTGTATTATATTGGTTGACGTCTTTGTGCTGATGGAGATTACAATGAATGGGCCTAATGATTAGATGAAATGAATTCTTCCTGTGCATCGCACGGGGGAATTAGTGCTAGTTGTCTTTAAAATTCAGTTAGTCACAATAAACCAAAATATGACAATTTTATTCTATAAAATAATAATTCAAAAATAAAACATATTAAATTAATTAATATCAATTAAGACTAAAAAAACTAATTAAGTTAACAAAACCCATATAAAAGATATCAAAATATATAAGAATAATTGAGTTTGTCACTAGTTATGTTAAAACTCAGCTGTCGTCTCATACATAGGACATCGGGATTAATTCAGATGTAAGAAATATGACTAGTCAAAAAATGCTTTCAACTTCTTTTCACGTTATCTATTTAAGAAAGGAAAAACTATTTCAGATTTTTTCCCTTAGAAAGAAAGCCCCTGGATCCCACTAGAAGGGAATGCCTTTTCTTTTTAACGGATAGAAGCATCACATGTTTCCTTACCATATGTGATTTTACATTATTTTTACTACTAAGATGTTCCAGGCGACATGAGACTAATTTAAGCGGCAACACTAGAAAGTTAGACTTTCAGTAGTAACACTAGAAGTCACCAATGCGGCAACTCTAGAAAGTCGCTGCTGAAAGTGAGCCCTTTAGTGGTAATGGAAAATGTCGTCTCTGAAAGTCTCACATTCAGCAACAACTTTTGTGCCCACTAAAAGTTAACTTCAGTGGCAATTTTTTATCCACCGCCAAAAAAATACTTTCAGTGACGACCTTCAGCGGTGACAAAAGATGTCACCGCAAAAATTGACTTTTAGTGTCACTAGTTAAAATAATACTTTTAGCGGGGACTTTCCAGTGTCACCATGAAAAGTCAACTTTCAATGGTGACTTTTTTTGTCTTCACCGAAAGTCATCGCTTAAATTTTTTTTTTTTTTTAGTATGGAGGCCATCAGTGACATATTTAATTGCCAGTCAATGCTCAAATAGTATTTATTTAGAGAATCACCATAAAGTCCCAAGTAAACAACATGATTATTTTAACAAGTCTTAGTAATAATAAAACAACTTGTAACGATAAGTTTTAGGGTGATAAATAACAACTACTCACTTGTTATTAAGCTTATTAGTAATTATTTTCTTCCCCAAGGACCTCATTATAATTCTCTCCTCGGATCTCATTGTAATTCTCCTTACTTTATTTGAGGATAAAAGATGTTTCTACTGTTTCATTGGACAAACAGACTAAGGCTCACAAAGGAAAATGTTCAACGCATAATATCACACTTTTCATTAGTCTGATGTCGCGCACTGGGGAATCATAATCCGGATAAATCACAAATGGAAAGAACAAACGCATCTGATGCTTTTACGTTAAAATGAAAGCACTTAGTTCGAATCGGTTTCAAAGGATTTCTTTGCAAAGTGAACAAAGTTGAAAGCATCTTTTGATCGACTAGTCATATTTGAATATATATACACACAAGACTCTAAAATTTCTTCCCTATATGCATACCTTTACTCTGTAAATATTGAGCAAGTGGAAAGCAATAAATGGCAACTCAATCAACTCAATGGCAACCCATGGGCACAAGGTCGCTCAATAATGCGCTCTCGTGTGGTCCAAGACCCTACCGTTAAGGCTGAGCTTCACACATGGTTAAGTGCAGCATTCCGTGAAGAGCACGCACTTACTTACACTTCTCTTTCAAAACCCTGCAAAAACTTGCATTTATCATTGTAGAGTGAACCGCTACAAGGTTCTTCTCACAATCCATGATTGCTGTGTGAGGGAAACACGGTAAGGGTAGAGATGAGTTCGTGGGAGAGAGAGATAACTATGGGTATTTTGCGGTTCGCTATGTGACGCCCATGATTCTAGCGGGAGTTTCGTAGAGAAAGTAAACCTGTCATCAGGCTATTCCCTGTGGAAGTATCAAGACAAATTCAAACGTAGAATAGGTGAGAGTTAAGAGTTGCAACGTGGAGATGGAGAATATGATGTCCGATTCACTAGTGGGATTCGTGGGGATACACTTCTTACATATTATGCTCATTAATTTGTGATCCTTTGAAAGGGCCTTCGAGTAGATTTTAGTGGGTCCAAACTGTGAATATGATGATTACGCTAGACGACCCCTAGGGTTTGTGTTACCTCAATCGTGTACCAAGTATGCCTACACATGATGTTGGGAAGGAAACTAAGCAAGGCAACGATGTTGGAGCTCCTCTTGGGTCAACACTACGAAACTTTATTCTAAATGGTGGAAGCTCAAGGTAATCTCAATGGCGGTAACAACAGAAGACTGTGTTATTGTTGATGTAGGCGGGAAGGTGATCATTGATAAGTTATAGGGTTTGTTCTTCATGTGAATCTCTATCTTTTTCCCAACATCGGAAAAGCAGCAAAGAGTTGTATCGACCAGCACAACAGTTTTCGTCTTATTGTAAGTTCTTAGGAACTGATGTGAAAAAAAAAACTTGATCTATATTATATGTATTTATGTATGTATGTATTTATATTATCCTATAACAATCAAGATGAAATTTAATTTCAGTGTGTGTGTTGCGCCTCCTGTGCGTGTTGTAAGTCTAGGGTTCTCTCCTAGGGTTTGTCGAAGCGGCGTCCTCGTTGGGTTTTCTCCATGGCAAGTCAATTCTTGATGGGGGAAGGGGCTTCTGTGGTTCCGTTCGTGAGGTTTTGAAGGGGGAAAGATGGAAGGTGTTCGGTGAAGTTGAATATGGGATTGGGGCTGTTCCTTTAATATGATTGAAACAGGATAGCAGAAATCAACTCTGTTTTTCTTCATATGTGCATAAGAAGATGAAGGGGGATGAGGTTCTAGATCTGATTACTGAAGCATCAGGGCTAGTTGGGAGCAAATCTCTGGAAGATTCGCGTGGGCTGAGAATAGAGAAGAAGGAAGCTGCTCATGGTTGGTTTCCCAATAAGGACGGTTCTCCAATGGCTTTTTCTCCAAGGTGTGGTGGTTGGCCTACAGCCACACTGGTTCCATGAGGGTGTTTTTTGGTGTTATCATGAAGAATTAGGGGTTCTTTGGTAATGCTTTTAGAGTCTTGATCACCCCTGTTTGTGTTTAATGTCTTTCTTTGTATTATGTTTTTATTTTTCCAGTTAGTGTCCTGTTAGTTTTGGTCTTGCTTTTCTTTGTAGATTAATTTTGGTTGGGATAGATTTTGGCTTAATTCTGCCATGAGTGCTGGTTCAATGGAGTTTGCTCTCAAACTTCTTTTGGTTCTAGACCTTCTTTTTTAGAAGGTGTCTTTGTAGCTACGTTTAGCTTGGCAGCATTGGCATCCAGGGGGTGGGCTCGATGGAACAAGTCTTTGGACAACCATCCTCTATTGCTTTTTCAGGGAATCATGGTGGAATGAAGCTTGGTCTTCCCACTCTCAATCCATAAAGTTAGGCTTCAGTTGGTGTGGTCCTAGCTGTTTTTTCATTCTCGATGTTCCTTGTAGTCTGTTGGTTTGTGCGTTGTTTGATCATTTTGAGTATGGTATCGAGTCTGTATTTAGTTTCTTTTAATGGAATCATCCCTTCAGTCCAAAAAAAAAGGATATGAAATTTAATTTCCAAGATATGTATGATTTTGGTAATTAGAATTCCTATCATGCGGTCCTATTTCTTTTCTTTTCTTTTCTTTTTTTTCATTTTCAAATTTCTTGTTGCGCAGAAGGCTCAAAATATACCCAAACAATTTATTCGAAATCCCAAAATAAATTTGAATAGAATAAACGCGTGGAAACACCAAACAAGTACATCGATAAATTCGTAAGGGATTCATTTAGCTTAATCAATGGTCTCGTCGACCCGTAGAAATGCAACTACGTTAAAATTTATTGGAAGAGCCCGCCGCTAAATTGTTCTTAGAAAGGTTGATCCGGGTTAGTGGGTTGTTCAAATGCCTGACAATGGGACTCAAATAAGCGCCCAATACTGAGTACATATTGGGTTATAAAAAAGACAAACGAGTGGAGGCACTGATTTTCCACATTAACAAATTCATTCATACACCACATGGATATAAAAATTGGTTTTGATTTTTCATGTGTGAAAGCAATGAGGAATTGGTTAATTATTGGTTATAAAACATTTAATAAGTGCAGCTCCGTAGAACATATGATGATACGTAGCTTCAATTGTAAGCAGTAACATATATTCCTTTGATTTGATTGATTCAATTGCTTGCTTGGCTTATCCTTTACGCCAGCATCCAGTGGGGTGTGTTTTCTTATGCTCTTTTTAGCAATTGGCTAATGGATTATATGTTTGAAAACCGAAGGTATGACATATAATTGTACATTTATGCGTTGAAAATGACACAATTCCACTTATAAATATAAAAATTTTGATCTGTAAATACTAATTTCTTAAATATTTGAATTAAAAAAATATCAAAATAAATATACATATACTCACACTACATCTGGGATTTAATATAAGTATTAGTTGGGGGATCATATTTGATCCTAAATTTAAGATCTTCATTAATTTTATCTCTCATATTTATAGTTTTTTTTAAAAACTAATTCACTTATAACTGATGTATGATCTAATATTATATAAGAGTATTTTAGGGAGATCATAACAAATTTTTTTTGGTGAAAAGATCATATTAATTTGTTATAATTAAATGATTGATTTGGCTTATACAATTTAACCAAATAAGCAAAATAACTCTTATATTAAAGATTTTAGTAGTATTTGTTTGACTGGCTGCCGGCCAACCATGGCTGGCGACATATAAATGGCCGTCATTGGTAAAATTAATGGTACTTTAATTGAGGATTGTCTATGCCAGTTAATCAAACAAACAACTTAACAAAGCCTCATATAAACCATCAATCGAAAAAGCTGACTGAAATCACATATGGGAAGGACGCATCTGATGCTTTTACGCTAAAATGAAAGCACTCAGTTGGAATCGGATCCAATTTACAGTCTTTCTATTCAAGGGGGGAAAAAAAAGGTTAATTAAATAACAGTTTTTTTTCTTTCTTAAATTGTTTATAGATAAAATGAACAAAGTTGAAAGCATCTTTTGACCAGTTATATTATATATATATATATATATATATATATATATCTGAATAAAATGCTGACGTATATGTATGAGACGTCAGCTGAGTTACGTTTTAGCATAACCATATCCTTCTCTTTCTCTCTATGTATTATATAATATAATTCATAAGAAGTTACAGTATTCATCTTATTTCCTTATAATTATAAATGTATGTCTGAAACAGGGATTGACCGTTTAAATTAATATTTTATATAAATTATTCCGGATCACAATCTTCAAAAACTATAATCAATAGTTTGATTTATTCTAAGTACAAAACTTAGGTCAAGTTGCTTATATCTTTTAGTTCAAATTCATAAGTAAATTTACAAGTACATATATGCATTTTAACAACCAACAATATCAAAATAAATGTCAAGGTGAATTTATAAGTGTACTTACATACATATTTTTACAACTAATAATGGTAATTTAACAAGGGGTCATATGAAAATTTATAAATCCTAATTTATATTGGAGGAGCTGATGCAAAAGTTTACAAGTTTTCACACGTGAATTTGGAAAAACTGGGGGAAAATTTCCTACGTAATATGATTTCGATGATTAGTATTCATATCTCACGGACCTATGTTTTTCTTCTTCTTGTTTTGTTTTTTAACAACTTTTTTTTTGTTATGCAAGAGGGGATTCAACATTTTTCCAGACGACTAACTAGAAATACCAAAAATATATAAATAAAATAAAGGGTTAGTGTGTTGTGTTGAGAAAACTGGAAGTGTGTATCAGCTTGGTCCGAGTCGTGCCGATAGACACTATCCTTAAGAGTTATTCTGCCACTGTAGGTAAACATGAGTGCAGCACTCCCTAGGATTAAACGAACCGTTCCTGCAGAAAACAGGGTGACAGAACAGTAGAAAAATATAATCCAGTAGCACAGAAACGCAGAGAAGGAACAAATGCTTGAAAACTCAAGAGTGGGGTGCAGAACACACTGTACTGGACCACTTTATATGGGCCTCGGGGACCTGACCGTTGGGCACCACCATAAACACAATTAATCCGTCGGTTTCATACGTTACTGTAATAATATGTAATTATACCTTCGGTTATGAATGTTGGGTATGTTTAATAAATAAATTCCAGACGTTACCAAACATTAATCTACGAGAAACTGTTTAAGGATTAATGGAGGATTAATCACGGTTTGAAAAACTCCCAACATTCAGTAACCTTCGGCTGTTACAAAAAAAACGGTCAAAAGAAGGATTTTCTTATAAGCTCTCTTAACACCATTTTATAATTTAATTTTGCAAAAATGTTTTATAAAAAGTGCTCGGTACTGTTCTAATTCACGTGCAAGGGGGAATTGCCAGTTTTCAACTGTGTTTCCCTCCGGTGGGCCGTTGGGAAGCGGACCAGGTAGTAGTTTTTTCCTATCTTACACTTGTGCATGATTACTGCATGTCTGTTTGTGCCATATTACTATTTTAAAGCATAAGAACTTGTAATCCTTAATTCCTCACATGGATTATTTAGCCGTGAACATGCATAGCTGATAGACCTGGGGCAGTATTTGCTAATTACTTGTGTATTATTTATTCAGCTTGTCTATCTGTCATTGCACATAAATGCCTAATTGCAGTAGCTTGCAAGGTTATATTCTACTTTGGCTTGTTTTGTATGCTTTGTATAATCTACACATTTGTTTAATAGAAATTACTACTATGGGGTTTCTTTATAATCTCACCCTCCCATATATGATAAATAGCGAAGGCTACTAGCTCGAAGGATAAAGAGGTTGTTTAAGAAGAAGGTGAATTGATTGAAGGGCAGGGATGCCTACTGTATTTTGTATATATACTTGGTGAATTATTTTGATAGTTTAATTAATTATACTTTTATATATGTAATATTTGCAAGTAGTTAGTACTTGCTATGTATAGATATAATCATGTAGCCTTTATCAAGAGGTGTGCACTGCTGGAAGCAGGTAAGTGCCATCAATCGAGATGGCCATTGTATTTTAATGTATTACTAGTAGTTAATCTAAGATTTCATGGTATGAAATCATTTTAGGAGATAATGATATAAGTTGAAAGCAAGGTTGTTTGTGAATCACTCGTTAGTTAATATGAAAGTTTAAATTATTTAGACAATGAATTCCATTATTACTTTTATGTTCAACTCCTGAATTGGGATTCTGATGTCAAATGACTCATGTTTTAAATTTAAAAAAAAAAATTACCCTGTCTTTTCTCATGTCAGAAACCCGACGTTAGTGATTCACTGATGTTAAAATAACCATAACCTTATTAGTATATAGAAAGTTTGGTATTATACTCTATATTTTATTATATCACTACTACAAAAAAGACATTTGACGGCAATTAAAATGAGCTTTTCACGGCGGTTTTGAGAGCGATGTCTATGCCATCGACGTAAACTATAGAGAATTTCACAATGGTTTAAGAACCATCATGGTATGTGACTTTTCATAGTGGTTATATAAATCCGTGAAAAGTTTTTTTTTTTAGTTTACCTTTCATCTTATTGATCAAGATGGAACGGGGGAATAGAGGCCTAGGGAAAGGGGTTTGAGAATCAATAAACCAATAACATGTAATCAGTCAAAAGCATTTTGATAGAGCCAACATAAATTCTTTCCCTATCGTAATAGCACCACTTAGCTTCGCCTTCAACCACTAAGATTTAATAAATGTAAAATCAAAGACTCAGATCTGATAAAATTCATGAATTTTAGGCTATCAAACTCTTATCTACAAAATGAGAGAGGGAGAAATTGGACATATTCAAGCTTTCAAGTATCAATGTATGTTTAAGCAAGGAGAAGAATAAAAACCAGATCTATTTAAATTCAAAACAAATATTATATTTTTAATCAAAGAAAATAACCAAACCGCAATAACTATGAAACCCACAGAAAGAATAGAGGAGAAAGAGCGAAAAACTCACAAATAAGAATAAAGAGGATGATGCAATGGTGACGATGACAGCAACAGCAATGGTGACGGTAATGGAAGAACGTGGCGAAGATGATAGAAGCAAAAGATAAAGGCCGGTAAAGGTAGGAGGAGGGAGAAAATTGAATGGGGATGGCAATGAGGGGACAATGAGCTTTGACTGTGAAAAGTGAAAACTATTGCATGATAGATAGGGTTTTAAAATTTTGATAGACTTTAAAAACTGCTGTAAAAAGAACTTTTCACCATGGTTTTCTAGATAACCGCTGTGAAAAGTAAAGTTTTGCTTCCCTATAATTAAAAAAATGACCGCTGTAAATTAGCGTCGTGAAAGCTCTTTTTTGTAGTAGTGTATCTTTGATATATAGATTTTGAAAAACCAGCTTGGTCAACAAATAGGTCTTACCTTTTTAATTTCTGCCCATCTCTTGTCAAAGAGTTACAACTTAATTTTGTTACATAAGAGCTGAAAACATAAACATCTTCAGGAAATAACACCATTAGCCAAAGTTTAATTGATCGATCAATGATGAAGAAAAATATAAAATAAGCATAATACCTAGAACCATTGAAGCATTGTGACCTTCGAATGACTTTACCAAGGAACAAATTCCATTCAAACTTAACATATTGAAGCATGAGGATGAGATAGGAAAACGTCCATTTGACACATTTATGAATAGTCACCGGCATTCATATAACAGTGAATTCCCTGACATTGTTCGACGAATTTGTTTGCAATGATCTTTTTCCCTTGTACAGTCATCACTACAAATTCTGTGACGCCTCTATTTGTTATAGAATATACTACTCAATTACAGGGTTAATATTGATCATATATATAAGATCTATTTTACTTGTTTATCAATTTTTTTCTAAATTAACCCTATTGATATCCACTCAACAATAATCAAGTAGATGAGAGAGGAGAGGAATCAAAGAAGATGCTTAGGGATATATTATATTAACTAACTTAACTAATATCCTTAACTATTCAAGTTAGTTAATTAGGTATTATATTAGAAACTAGAGGAGTACTACCTCCGATCGTTAATACAAGAGCTAGTTGACTAATTTGAGTAGATTAAAAAAATTAGTTAAGTTAGTTATTTATAATAAATAGGTGTTGTCTTTCTAAAATTATTTGCAAAACAAGTATATTAACTAGAACTACTATTTGATGAAACCTTTAATATGTGCAACTACTACAAAGACTATCTTGGAAAAAATAGATGAATGTGAGAGACAAATGGATTGGGGTCTTATATTTAAAACCAAATTGAAAGTCAAACTAGCTCTTATATTAGGGGGAAGTAGTATATAATTAGTTGCAAAATTAATCATTTATAATGGAATTTCCGTCACAAATCCGTCATGTATAAATTATGACAGATTTACTACGGAAATTCCGTCGCAAATCTATAAAATTTGTGATGGAATTAATCCTTTCATGCATAGCCAAAAATAATTTCTGACGGATTTGCAACGAAACATTCCGTCGCTAATTAGCGACGGAAATTTCGTCGCTAATCCGTTGCAAAGTTTGTGACGGAATATTCCGTCGCTAGTTCGTCTCATAGTTGGAATGCACTATCCCTAATATTTGTGACGGAATATCATATTCACAAATTAGCAACGGAATTTTCCGTCACAAATTCTGTGGCTAAATTTGCGACAGAATCTCATAATCCGTCACAAATTGATTAGCAACAGAAGTTTTAGTGACAGAATTATTTCTGTCGCTAATTTCGTCGCTAATTTGTTTGTGACAGAATTCCATCGCAGAACAGTTTAGCGACAGAATTTTCGTCGCTAAATTTCGTCGCTAATTGTCTATTTTTTTGTAGTGGTGAAAGATAAGAATTAGGAAAAGGGATGTCTTGAATACTTACCTCATTAGGTGCAGTAGAGGGGGTTTGCTTCTTAAGTGCCTTTTCCTCCAAGCTTTCTGATTGCACAGCAGGAGTAGTAGTGACATCTTCAGTGGCGTCATTTCTCAGCTCAATCATATCATTAGTGACATCAATTTGGACACCTTCAGTAGTATCCTTTTTGTCATCTCCTTCATCAAAGTGTACTTGCTTTTCACTCCTCAATGTGATAGCATTTAAAGGCTTGGGATTAATGATAGTATTAGAGGGAATAGATCCTCCCTCCCTTGCTTGCTGCTCATTCTGGCTATCAGACAACTTTGTCACAAATTCACTAATATTGCCAACTTTTGTTTCTAGAGCAACTTGGTTTTTTGTAAGATCTTGCACAACCTTTAAGAGAAGACTAAGTTGATTATCTATCTTGGGAGCTTGTTCATGCTGAAAGTTCCCATATGGTTATACGTCTGTCTCAGAGGAGGTTGATACTTTTCATGATTATTTCTATCGTCTCCTCCACCATACCTAAGGTTTGGATTCATCTTCCAACTCTTATTGTAAGTATTAGAAAAGGGGTCCCATTTTTGATTAGGTCTCCCCTAGTACATAGCAGAAACCTCTTCGACATTATAGGGGCATGTGGCGGTAACATGTGTGAAAGAGTTGCATACATGAGAAGGGGAGAGCATATTAGCTTTAATATCATTTACTACTGTGGTTAAAGCAGCCAATTGTGCAGCTACATTTTTCATCTCATGATTAGATGTAAAAGAGGCAAGTTGACTTGTTGTCCGAGTACGTCGGTCTCTAGTACCATATTGTTGACTATTCATTGCTCTTTTCTCAAGCATCTCCCATACATCTTGTACTGTAAGATCTAATAAAGATCCTCTTGAGGTAGCATCAATAGTAGCTTGCTCATGCCCTAATAATCCCTCATAAAAGTATTGAATAAGGTGTTCTTCGGGGATTTGATGATGAGGGCACTTGCTTAGTAGCTCTTGAAAGCGGCTCCAAAACTCATAGAATGTCTCCCGTGGGTCTTGTTTGACCAAATAAATTTCTTTTCTCAAGCTGGCCGTGCATGATGCAGGAAAGAATCTTTCTAGGAAGGCTTTCTTCAAGTTATTCCATGAATTGAATGTATTAGCAAGGTGTTTTGGTAGCCTAAGATACCATTCTCTCGCTTTTCCTTCAAAGGTTAAGTGGAATACTCTCCATTGAATCTCATCAATATTGGTCCTAGTAGGTTTTATGGTTGCACAGTTCATCTGTAGGCTCATCAAGTGTTCATGTGGGTCCTCTCCTACAAGACCATGAAATTTAGGCAAGTTAGCTAGTACATGACCTTTGATTTCAAAATTAGAATTAAAAGTAGGATAGGCAGCATGTCTAGGATTATAGTCAACAACTGAAGATGTTAATTCTCTTATGGTCCTAGTAGGCCTATCCTCAGGACCATCCATTAGGTTGTTATAAACAATTTTATAATTTTGCACAGAGCCAACAGATTCAAAATCAGAGTTACCAGGTGAACTAGACTCACTAATTTCCTTTTTACTGGAAGTACTAACTTGGTCGATTTTATGCAAAATTTGTTTTCTACGCAACCTAAAGGTTCTTTCAGGCTTAAAATCAAAAGGGACTAAAGCAGTATCCCTAGGCATGCAAAGAAATTCGCAGCACAGTAAAATCACATTTAAAAAAATTAAAATTGAGTCAAAATAAACTTGGCTCCCTGGCAATGATGCCAAAATTTGATTGCCTTGTCGTGTAAACTCTCAAATTAATTAACTAAATTAACTCTATATGGTATAGAGGTCAACCTAGGTCGTCTCTCTCTATGAGGAGCTTTGTTAAAATCTTGAAAACCTTTTTAATTAAGAAAAACGTGATGTAGAGAAGGAAGGAGTACGAAAGAAAATTGATTAATTTGTTAAGAAAATAAATTGAGAAAAATAAAAAGAAAATAACAATAAGTAAAAGGAAGCGAAAGGAATGAAGATTTTACCAGAATGATGCACTTCCCAAAGACGTTGATGAGTGGCTATCACGGTTCAAAAGGATGAGGAGTTTGTATAAAAACAATTACTAAGTCAAAAGGAAAAACCCTAGATAACATCTAAGTCATGATTAATTAATTAATAATTATACCTAGAGAACTAGCATATAATCACCTTTCAATTAATCATTTAAAAACCACTTAGTTGTGAATTCAATTAAACAATTATATTTTGTTCCTAAAGAGAGTTATCTATCAAAAACCCTAGAGCATGAACTACTTATGCAAATCAAAGTAGAAATCTACACTCATAGAATCATGAGGAAACTGAAATATATTCATTAAAAGCTTCAAAATATAATTGTTCAACTGAAACGCAAATCAAATATCAGTCCACAAAAGAAATAAAAATCCTAACCTAGGAAATTCATAAACGCAACGTACTAGTGGATTGAAATAAGAAAACTAACAAACTCCCTAATATAAACAGGAACTCAAGCCATGTCATCTTGTCCTCAGGAACAAAGAGGACTAGCCACACATATAGCTAGATGACACCATAATGAAAAGAAGACAGTGAAACAGCTGGACACAAGAGGAAGCCAAGTGTATGCTTGTGCTTGTGTAGTGTAGATGGCTCCATTGCTTCTCCAAGGCTCCTTTGATCTCCTTTTATAGCTCTTGAATCTGTCCTAGTTAGATGAAGAAACCCTTGAGTCTTCTAGCTTTATCTTTTATCTTTTTTTATCTTGTAATCTTGATAGAACTTTAAATTTGAATTCTCTTGATTTGGTGTGATCTTCATGGCAACTATAGTAAAAGAGCTTTTGAATTTAAATGATATTGGATAAAAGGATAATATCTCAAATTTGAATAAGGATATGGTGGTAGATGAATTAGGATTAGGGTTTAGAAAGAGGATAAAAATGATAATGTGGATATTTGGAAAATCAAATGAATAATGGAATATGAATAAAATATTTATTCAAATTCAAAATATGATAAGGGAATTATCTACAAAAGAAATTAATTATTCAAACTCTTTAATTTATAGTGGAAGATAAGAGATATTCTAGCTAGATATTTTGGATAATTTCTAATGAGATAATTAGAAAATCCTCTTGTAATGCCACGTGGCTGCCATAAATTTTTCAAGGGGTCCATATTTTGCTTGACAGAATATTCCTTGGAATCAAAGCAGAGATACATTTCAAAAGGGAAATTATAAAAATATAATAAAAAATGCACTTTTAAGCAATTAATTCATATAATTTCCTTAAATCAAAATATGAGTATCTATTGCATTTTAAACCCTTCAAACATTATAAAATTCCTTAATTATACATAAAAATATATTATAAAATAAGGATACATCAGTATGCACATAATGAATTCCCTGAAACAGTTCGAAGAATTTGTTTGTAATGATCTTTTTCCTTTGTACAGTCATCACTACAAATTCTGTGACGCCTCTATTTGTGATAGAATATATACAATTAGTCGCAAAATCATTTGCAGTGGATTTACTCTTAATTTGCGAATGATTTTCTTTCACAAGTCGTCTGTTTTGTTGTAGTAAATTACATAAACCACGCAAAAACAACAACAATAACAAGAAAGAGATCGAGAATAACGACCTCTGCGTATTTTTGTTGCTATACCTGTGTGGATTAGTTAGCCCATCAAGCTTTTGACCCAAAAAAAAAAAGTTAGCCCATCAAGCTAACCATGACAATTTCACATTAGAGTTTGCAATAATATTCCACCTTTAAAGTGTAGACATTTATTTCCAGCTAATCTGACTTTGCTTGTTTTATTTTGCATGGTCTTATCAAATCCTTGTATTTCAAAAATCCAAAAAAAAAAGCAGAGAGAGAGACACAGAGAGAGAGAGAGAGAGAGAGTTAATATCGACCATACTCTAAACAAAGTACGTATTTATTCGATATTTAGTGAGAGAGTCACAAGTAAAACCTAACGATTAGATTGTTATTCTGTTGCTGATCCACCTTCATACATGAGTGATATATTATAGCCATTGGAAAAGTCTAGAACTTGGTCGCTATCAGAAACCTAATTTTTTTTGAAGGGCCATTAGAAGCTCCAACACTGTTCTCATATTTTCTTCACTTTGATACACCTGAAGGTTCCCCATCTTCTATCTTCAAGTCCCTCTCCTTGGTAAAATTTGCAATAATATAGTTTTTGATGCAGCCGTTGCCATCGGCTGGAGGGATTATTAACATAGTAAATGTTTCGTGGAGGAACTCCAACTCTGCTCCAATGATATCATCTATCCTACGTTCTATCTTCAAGTCATACCGAAGAACTTTTGCGTTGTATATAAATTCGTCTGGAGGCATACCAGATATATATTCAGTGTCACATAATTTTTCTTTCCAAAGAGATGACGGTACGGGCCAGAAAGATTCACATCAATACCGTTCCAAGGATCACAGCTTATCTTCACATTATGCACGAATAGTCATCTGAATGACCTGTCTGGAAAATAACTTCATATTCCTGTTTGTTTTCTGTTCTACACAAGCTCAACTGATTTCTCCTGCTGCCGTCAGACAAATCACCATAGTGCAAAAACAGTACCTTTTTGTGGTTATTTGATCTTCGACGTCGCTCTATGAAACTGGTACTAGACTCTCTAAATTCAACAGGACCAAAAGTGAAACGCCTTTCCTCATCTCTTACAGCCACGAACTCCATGTTTACTCTGACAGTATTAGCATCACACAAGCGATCATCGATTATTAAAACCGCCCTGTCGGGTTTACTCTATAGTAAAAGCTGCGAGAGCTTGATGAGAGTAGCAACTAACTTGAATCGTATATGAAAGCATACGCCTCGCGGTCGTCTTCTATTGACCATTCGATTAGCTTGGTAGTATTATTTTGATGGCTCTGTGAGTTGCCCATATTCTTGCGTTCCCCTCCAAATCAACCTACTCTGCAATATAATTACAGCGAACAGATATTTATAGGACTGGAGATTTGGGAGGCTTATTGGGTCATAGACACTGTTCAATATAATATATACTGGGGCTTTTAAAAAATAGCGTAATTGGGGTGAGTAAGAATAACTTTATTTTCAAAGAAGAAAAATGAATTCCATTAAGTAATTAAGTCAAAGGAATTTTGATGGATGAAAATATTCGAATACATCTATAGCTAGAGAAAGTTGGCACCTAATATATTCCCATATTAGTAATTAAAAATAATCAAAATAATATTTTGGCCTTATGCATTAGTGGGAAATGACACCGATCTCTTGGAATTTTTCATAGTTTGTATAATTTGGGCATGCAATGAGTATTAATCTTCTTATAAAGATTTATGGGTTAATTTAATTTTTTTTCCTTGAAAGTTGAGCCCATTTTGATTTCGGTTCCTTAAATTTAAAACTCGTGATTTTAGTCTCTAAAATTTACTTCATCTTAAAATATTAATCTCTTGAGACATAACAGTGTGAAAATCTGTTAAAGTGTCATAAATGATATTAAAGTAGTGATGTAAACTATCTAGATAACATCTAGCTAGATCTTCTATGGATAATAGAAAGAAAATAAAAGAATAGGCCTTCAAAATATAGCTATTTAGCCTTTTCTTTCCCTCAATGTTCCGTCAAGGAGCTATTCATTACATTATATTTTCAAAACTCATCCTCTTTGTATAATCTATAATATGTTATTCACATAAGATCCGTTTAGGCATCATCTGGTATAAGTCCACATCACCACTATAATGCCATTTATGATGCTTCAAAGTATTTTAACACTGTAATACTTTTAGGGATTAAAATCACATGTTTGAAATTTGACAGACTAAAATCAAAATGAGCTAAAATTTTAGGGGAAAAAAATATGTTAACCTAAGATTTATTTATAATTATCCCTATTTTAAAAAAGTCTTCCGACTTTAACATTCAAGTTAATAATATAAAATAAGAGAGATAAGAATGGAATTAAATTTTACCATGTTTATTATTGATAGTGAAATAACATATTTAATCAATTGTTAATATTTAGTTTATCTGGAAAAATATAACTGTTAATTGGTCCTTAAAATTTCCCCCAATTATCGACTCAGTCTTTGAACATCATTATTGTACTTTATTGAGTTATATAGGGTTCAATTATATATTTTGATTCAAAATTTTGGATCAAAATTAAAAATTGAGGGAAAAAAAATAATGACCACAAGTTATCTATTGGAAAATTTTCAAAAAAAATTACTTCTAAAATTTCAAAATCTCAAATCAGAAATTACTACAAAAATGTGTTATCATTTATTTTTTTAAATGTAATGATTGTTATTAAAACATAGTAAACAAGACTTATTTGAAATTTTAAAATTCAAGAGAAATTTTTTTGAAATTTTTTTATCTTTTTCTTATTTGAATTTAGTAATGGTTGGTCTCTGTGTATTCTGGTTTGGGCTTCGGCCTTCTTTGAGACGGTTTTAAAACCGTCATTTCTAACGACAGTTTTTCTCTTCTACTCTGTCTGATTGGGTTGTCATCAACTTAAGAACAATCGTGGTGCAAATTTGACTACTGAATGGGATGTAACTTGGGATTGGCAATATGGAAATTGTGGTAGTGGAGGAATGATTGCATTTTTAAATCTGGTTTTCAAAAGCCGCTGGAGCCAATACTTTGGGTTCTTCATCTGTTGGATAATTATCAAGAGATATTAGTTAAGAAAATTAGCTAATTTGTTTAATTGTAACAAATATTGACTTCCCTAAACTACCCTCAATGTGCATTGGAATTATTGGAAATCCCTTACAATCAATTGGAATATTTTAAAAAAATTACAAATATGAGAAATAAAGTGAATTGAAATCTTGTATATATGACCAAATTTAATCTTCAGCTAGCTCTTATATTAAAAAACATAAGTAGTATAATTACTTCTTTATATTTTTGTTATACTTCCCTATTTATCAATGAAGTCATCTAGAACGGAATATAAAATTTTGAAAACAAATATTCAATGATGTCATAAATGTTCAATTATATATGAGGTATTGAAAATCAAACCGGTTAAGGTAGCGGATTAGACTGGAGTCAACCCAGGAGTCAAATTGGTCAGAAATAAAAAAAAATTAAAAATACTCTAATTTTTTATCATACCATCTAAGGACTAAATCTTAATTCATTACCTTGAATTACAAACAAAATAATTATTTACTTACAATTTCTTTCCAACCTTCTTTACAATTCCTTTGACAAATTGACATCATAGTATCATATTAAAAAATCACTATACATTAATCCCAGCAAAATAGCAAAATATTCCTACCAACAATCTATTAATCACTAAATCAGTAATCATCAATAGCTTGGGGGGGGGGGGGAAACGTTTTGGGCCCTTTTTATTCCTAAAAAAAAAAAGGCAAACGGGTTGATCCACCAAACTACGTGGGTTAATATGCTCAACTGGACCGGTTACTTGGCTGGTCCAGTTTGGGTTTGCATATGATGATTATATATCCTACCTTGAAGGGCAGCAGAAAACACACCCCGATAGATACTGGGGTAAAGGATAAGCCAAACAAATAAATGAATCAATATAATCAAAGCAGAGGAATATATATTACTGCTTACATTTGAAGCTATGCATCATCACATGTTCTACAGAGTTGCTCCTGATTAAAGTTTTATAACCAGTATTAAAAGTTTATAACCAATAATTAGCCAATTCCTCATTTTACTTTGACACGTGAAAAATCAAAATCAAATTTCATATCCATGTGGTGTATAAATGAATTTAATATTGTTCCCACGTTTGTTCTATTTGATTTCTTTTTGGGATTTCGAGCCAGTCGTTTGGACAAATTTTGAATCCCTTTCTGCGTAAGAACAAAGTTGAAAATAAAACGAAGGACCGAGTAATATGCATACTAAGGAAACTTCCCCCTCTTATTTCAAATCTATCTTGATTGTTATAAGATAATCTATATAGTATCAAATTTTTTCACATTAGTTCCTATGAACTTACAATAAGACGAACACTGTTGTACACATGAAGCAAGTCGACAATTACATGCATCAAGATACAACTATTTATTGCTTTCCCATGTTGGGAGAAAGATAGATATTCACTTGAACAACTTAAGTACTACAATGAAACCCTTGAACTGATGAATCACCTGCTTGTCTACAACAAATTTACAGTCTCTGAAGTTAGAGCGATTGAAATTTCCTCGAGTTTGTCCAGAATTCAGAATAGCACTGCTTTGCGTTGAGACAAGAGGATCTCCAACATCGTTCACTTGCTTATTCTTTTCCTACCCAACAACATGTGTAGGCATACCTGATACATGTTCCAGGTAGCATGAACCAATTGGTCCTCTAATTTTATCATCATATTCACAGTAGGGTCACAAATATCCACGTCAAGGCCTTTCAAAGCATTATAAAATACATAAACAGAATATGTAACAAGTGAATCCCCACCAGTCCCAGTAGTGAATCGACCTTTAATAGTGCCTTCTCTATTCCCAACATGCCAGTTTAACTCACCTATTCTGCTTTGTCTTCATACCTCAACAGGTATATATTTGGCAGGTCTATTTGCTCTATAAATCTCCCCACGCTCTAGGATCACCGTCCGGACAGCGAATCACGTAAATCACGTAATGCCCATCGATAAAGCTCTCTACCATGAACTTAATGTCTACCCTAACTGTTTTGCCCCCACAATGTGAAAAGAACCTTGTCGTGGTTCACTTTATGATGAGAAATGCAAGTTTGAGAAGGGTTTGAACGAGAAGTGTAAATAAGTGCGCACTCTTCATGGAATTCTGTGCTTGACCATGCATAAAGCTCAGCCCTAATGTTAGGGTCTTCGACCACACGAGGGCTTGAACGGGTCGATGAGGTGCCCATTTATACTTGCGTTCACTGACCGATCATCAACTTGCTCAACATTTGCCGGGTAAAGGTATATATATGGAAGAAACTGTCAACCATAGAATAATATTTCTGTTAGATAAGTTGTAATAGATTATTTAAGTTTGTTATGTAAATACACTTGTATATATATTCTAATATGTGTATCAATAAGATTGAGAAATTCATTTTTTCAATATTGGAGTAACATGGTATCCAGAGCCTTCTAAAAAATTTTTTCATTTTCACTCTCTCTCTCTCTCTTCCCTCTTTTCTTCCATGGCTGATTCCTCGTCTTCCTCATTGTCTTCTTCTTCCTCTTCCTCTTCTTCCATCATTGATGAAACCAGTCCCTTCTATATCCATCCTAATGAAAACCCTGCCCTTATCCTGGTTGCACCTCCTCTTGACGGTACCCATTATCATAGCTGGGCGCATGCGATAAAAATGGCGTTGCTGTCTAAAAACAAACTGAAGTTCGTTGACAGTACGATCAGTTCACTGGCGTCTACCAATCCTCTCTTTCCGGCCTAGGAGCGTTGCAATAACCTCGTCCAAGGCTGGATTACGAACTCTTTGTCACCAACCATAGCCAAAAGCATTCTCTAGTTCGATCGCGCCTCTGACATTTGGGAGGATCTTAAATCTTGCTATTCTCAATCAGATGTCTTTTGGATTGCTGACCTTCAAGAAGAAATCCATAGCTTGAAACAAGGTAGCATGAGTGTGACCGAATATTACATTCAACTCAAGATTCTTTGGGATGAACTATCGAACATTCGTCCTCTGAAAGCTTGTGATTGTGGATCCACATCTGTTGCTCTCCATCATCGTGAAGAAGATCACGTCATCAGGTTCCTTAAAGGTTTGAACGACCAATTTTCAGTGGTCAAATCTCATATTCTCCTTCTTTCTCCCTTACCATCAGTTAATCGTGTTTTTTCATTGGTGCTGCAACAAGAAATGGAGTTTCATTATGGATCTGAGTCCAAGATTTTGTTGACAAAGGGTCCACGACCTTTTTCTCCATCTAAATCAAAGTCAAACAAATTGTGTACCTACTATGGCAAACCACGACACACTAAAGAAACATGCTACTATAAACATGGCTTTCCTCCAGGATTTAAATTTCTGTCCTCTAGTCACACTACCACAGTGAATCAACTTTCATCCCAAGACTCTGTTTCTGCTCAAGAAATCACTACTACTAAGCCTCTCCCTCATTCAACACAATAAATAGCTTCCATTCTGCCTTAATTGTCACCAGAACAATATCAACGCCTTCTTACCTTATTGGCTCCTTCTCAAACTTCCTCTTCTATTAATCATTTGTCTGCCTCTTTTTCTCTTGCCAAAGGTAATTGTAGTTCTATTTTCTCTAAAAATCTTACTATCTGGATCATCGATTCCGATGCTACTGACCATGTTTGTTGCTTCCTAGAATTGTTTTCTTCTTACAATTCCATTCCTCCTATTTCAATAAGTTTACCCACCAGGTCTCACTCCTTCACTTCTTATTCAGTGACAATTGTTCTTTCTTCTGATCTTGTTTTAACAAATGTGTTTTATCTTCCTAACTTCTCCTTTAATATCATCTCTATTTCTAGAATTACTATTGTTGTACGTTGTTTTCTAATTTTTGGTGCTTATTCTTGTCAGATCCTCCTGTTCAATCCATTGCGGATGATTGGTTCAGCTAAACTCTTTAAAGGGCTTTACCTCTTGAATGCAAATATGATTAGTTCCACCACACCTTCTCAAATCAATATGGCTTGTACTACTCCAAACTCCACTTCAGCTTCTACCCTATGGCATCTTCGATTGGGTCATCTTTCTAATTCTACTTTGTCTATTTTACATAAAACTGTTTCTAACATCCCTTGTAATACTCATTTAGCTGTTTGTGATACTTGTCACTTTGCTAAGCAAAAGTGTCTTTCTTTTCCTGTATGTTCAAGTTCTAGCAATAAAATTTTTGATTTGATATATGTTGATATTCGGGGACCTTTTTCCATACCTTCCATTCAGGGACACGGATATTTTTTAACAATTGTAGATGATTACCCAAGGTTTACTTGGTTATTTTTAATGCAATCTAAGTCTGACACTCATTCCAAACTTAAAAACTTTATTGCTCTTGTTGAAAATCAGTTCTCTACCTTTGTGAAGATCATTCACTCAGGTAATGGCATTGAGTTTTCTATGGTAACTTTTATAGTTCTAAGGGGATCATTCATCAAAGGTCATGTGTTGAGACTCCTCAACAATATGGCCTTGTTGAATGTAAACATCAACACATTTTAAATGTGTCTAAAGCTTTGCTTTTTCAATCAAACATTCCAATTGTCTTCTAGTCCTTTGTGGTTATGCATGCTACATATATCATCAATAGGTTACCTTCCCCAATATTGCACAATCATATCCCTTTTGAAAAATTATACACTCAACTTCCTTCTTATTCAGATTTTAATGTTTTTGGTTCCTTTTGTTTTGCCTCTACTTTAATTTAAAGCACAATCGTTCTAAATTTGATTCTAGGTCTGGAAAGTGTGTCTTCCTTGATTTTCTATCTAGCTCTAAAGCTTATATCCTTCTAGATCTGTCTACTAACCAAATATTTCTTTCACAGGATGTTTTTTTTTTTTTTATGAGCTCCAATTTCCTCTCAAAGACCTTACTATTTCTTTTGCTGTTCAACCTCAAGAACCCACAATTCAATCCTTTCCTAGTTTTCTAGATGACATTTCTCCCACAATTCAAGTTGCTTCCCCTGCTTCCTCCTCAATGAATACTTCTTCTTCTACACAAGTTATTTCCCCTACTCCCATTCCACAGCCTGCTACCCCTCTTCAACGATCTACCAGACCTCACAAACCCCCATCATATCTGTAGTATTATCATTGTGCTCTAATTTCTTCCACTAATCAATCATCCAATAATGGTAATACTAGGTATCCTCTTTCTTCAGTTCTGTCTAACTCTTCTCTTTCTCCCTCCTATAAAATTTTGTCTTACATGCTTCTTTTGTCCCTGACCCCAAGACTTATTCACAAGCTGTTAAATTTTCACATTGGAGGGATGCTATGAATGCGGAAATTACTACCCTTGAGTAGAATCAGACTTGGATTTTAACTAAATTACCACCTGGTAAGAAAACTATTTGATGTAAATGGGTCTATAAGACCAAGTTTAAAGCCAATGGGGAGATAGAAAGGCATAAGGCTAGGTTAGTTGCTAAAGGTTACACTCAAACTGAAGGCACTGACTATTTTGATACTTTTTTCCTAGTTGCTAAGATGACTACATTACAATTATTACTCTCTATTACTGCTGCTAAAGGATGGTTCTTACACCAATTAGATGTCAATAATGCCTTTCTTCATGGGGATTTGTATAAGGAGGTCTATATGGATCTCTTAAAGGCTTTACTGCCACTCAACCTAACCTAGTGTGTAAGCTACATAAGTCCCTTTATGGTTTCAAACAGGCAAGTCGACAATGGTACTCTAAACTGTCCTTTGCTCTAATTTCATATGGGTACTCTCAATCAGTCTCAGATCACCCTTTATTCTTTAAAGCTTCTGCTAAATCATTCACTGTTATTTTGGTATATGTGGATGATGTGGTCCTTGCTGGTAACAATTTGACTGAGATTAATTTTGTAAAGGAACAGTTAGATGCTGCTTTCACTATTAAAGATTTGGGTGACCTTTGCTATTTCCTTGGTTTGGAGCTTGCTAGGACCAAGGATGGTATTTTTTTGAGCCAAAGGAAGTTTGCCTTGGAAATCCTTGAAGAGACTGGTTAGGTTGTAAACCAGCATCTTGTCCAATGGATCCCCACCTTAAACTTTCCAAAGACAAAGGACTTTCGTTAGCTCATCCTCAAACTTACAGAAAATTAGTTAGGAGGCTCCAATATCTGACTACCACACGGCCTGATCTTGGCTTTGCAACTCAACAATTAAGTCAGTTCATGTCAGTCCCAATAGATACTCATCTTCAAGCCGCACATCGAGTTCTACGTTACATCAAGTCTTCTCCTGGAGCTGGCATTTTCTTTTCCTCTGTCTCTGATTTGAAGCTTCAAAGTTTCAGTGACTCTGATTGGGCTAGCTGTATCGATTCAAGAAGATTAGTCACTGGGTTTGTAGTGTTTCTTGGCTCTTCATTGATCTCCTGGAGGGCTAAAAAGCAAACCACCGTGTCTCGATCCTCCTCTAAGGCTGAATACCGTGCTCTAGCTTCCACTACTTGTGAATTACAGTGGCTTCTTTATCTCCTGATTGATTTTCATCTTTCTCATCTAGATCCAGCCCTCTTATATTGTGACAATCAATCTGCTATTCAAATAGCAACAAATCTTACTTTTCATGAAAGGGCCAAGCACATAGAGCTGGACTGTCACCTGGTTCGGGAGAAACTACAAGCAAAAGTTATCAAATTGCTTCCTATTCAATCTGTTGACCAGCTCGCAGATGTTTTCACCAAACCTTTGCATCCCACACATTTTCGTGAATTAATATCCAAGCTTGGCATGAAAAATATTCACGCTCCAGTTTGCCGGGGGTGTCAACCATAGAATAATATTTCTGTTAGATAAGTTGTAACAGATTATTTAAGTTTGTTATGTAAATACCCTTGTATATATACTCTAATATGTGTATCAATAAGACTGAGAAATTCATTTTTCCAATATTCGAGTGACAGAAACTTTTAGAGTCATATGGAATCTTGGACACTATTCAATGATACACACAATTTTATAGAGGAATATGTCGTGGCTATGATAAACTAGCATAAATGCCTGACAATAAGAATTTAATTCCATTAAAACATTAATTAAACGTAGCTTTGATTGTTGGAAATATTTAAATCATTTGTACTCAAGGTTGGACCTTGCTGCACCTCTGTCGTTAGGCATATAAAAAGTCAGAAACTGAACATAACCCTACCTCTAGTAGTTACTATTAAAAAAAAAGTCATTTGGCACCTAAATGAATTAGATAATTAATTTGTAAAAATTAAAAAAATTAGTTAAATTATTTATTTTCAAAAATATGTGTGTTGATTTTCTTAGATTATCCCTATTAGTCATTTGCATTAGTCATTTGCATAACATACTACTCCCTTGATGGAAATTCTCCTTATAATAAAGGAGACGTTAGAGAGAAAAAAAATTATAAATTTAAGAGAGCAAGTGGGTTCGTCTATTCTCATTGAAACTCTCACTAAAATTCTACTTATTGGGCCAACCAAACTTGAAAACGCCATTGTCATCTCCTTCAATCTTGAACCCCATATGTACTCTTGTAGGATTATCATGACACAAGCAATTCCGGAGTGTGAATAGCACCTTTTGGCAGTTCACTCTGGAAACGACGGTGTAAAATGTTGAAGCATTTGAAGGCGAAGTGTAAATGAGAGCACACCCCTGGGGAAGCTCTTCACTTGATTTGAATAGTTCAAACTTAGCTTATTAAACATTTTCAGCCAAAGAGGGGTGTGGTGTGTGTGTGTATCGGTGCATACTCTAGAGGCATCTTGGATCGTAGATATTATTTGAGACAATATTGTTGTGGTTTTGCAGACTAGCATATATGCCTGAAGAAAAACTTTTGCAAGGAAAGAATTTGATTCCAATAATTTATTAATAACAATGACCGTCTTTCTTTGATGAAATTATTTGAATACATAAAGAGTGAAGGAAGGGACCTCTCTACACTTGTGTAATATGCATACTGTAAAATGAGATAAACAAGCGCTACTTAATCGGGAAAGTGTTCTTACCTTTGATTTTTTTTTTTTTTTTTGCTGCTCACTTGCTTTAAGATTCAACTTTTATTTTTTTTGAACAGAAAAAATTAAAAAGAGAGCAACATTTTTTTTAAGAAAAACAACTGGCACTGATGTGAAACTTGAAAAGGGAAGGAAAAGAGCGAAATTTAATAAATCAAATGTGCTACGTAATCCTGTGATAATATTGTGCTGAATTTTCATCTCAGTCATTGGTTTTTTGGATATAAAAAATCTTTCAGAAAGTTTATCCATAGTAGAAGTGGGTTCTTTGCTCATGCCAAATTTGAATGGTCCAAATTTTCAGATGCTTTATGTATTTTTGTTAATTTTGGAATAATTTAGACACATGATAAGAAGAATATCATAATCATATTTGTTAAAATCTAATAGTTAAAAATAAAGAGAAGTTATTGAAAATTAGGCAGTACAAAAATTGATTACCAAAGTTAGCTAAGGACCCATATCTTTAATTGGATGTAAATCAAAGGAAAAATTACTTAAAATTTCACATTACATATTTCATTACTCAACAAGAGAATCACACGTAAATCCTGACAATGTTAAATTGTTCTTCTAAACTAAAAGGACATTCAACTCATTTGCTTGCCTTTCAATACTTTGAAAGAGAGAGTCCAACCTTAGAGTACAAATGACACTAAGCACTTTCCTTAAGGTTTATATATTGTGAAGTTGTGAGTTCAAATCCTCTGTGTAGAATATAATAGGTACGTGATAGAAGAAAAGTGCTTGTAGAGAGACAGAGAGGTGTAACACCTACTTTAATTATATCATAAAGGTTAACTAATTAACTGTTGAACCACTAAGCCAGGTTTGATCCTGGGAGAAAAGAAAATTTTTTTAAAACCCTTTATTAAAACTTATGCTAAACCCACGGCTTGATCCAGTAACAACGATGAGATTTTCTGAAAAATTTTAAACTTTTGAAATAACTTACAAAGCTACCTGTTCAGTAGTTCAAACATCTAATTAATTCCTTGGCTCAAATATCAATAAGCTACTTCTACTAAACCGTTAATATTTGACTTCATATAATTATATACAGAAACATAGCCTTACACGATTAACAAAATATAACTAGGACATCCAAAATAAACTTGATGACTAACAATTTAACTTCTTCAACTTCCCAACCTTCTTAATTCTCAGCAAATCTCACGCTCTTGCCTTTTGAGCCACTAGCCTTCATAATATGTCATAAATAAAAAGGGTGAGATTCTAGAAATCTCAATAGAATAGTGATAGCAATCCATCATACAAGTATACAAAGCTCATGAACACATGCAAAACAAACCATATTAATAGTACTTGCATCCAAAGATAAATAGTAATACTTAAACATCATAAACTTTGCAATAGATATAATCAACGATGTTCATGCATCTCACGTTTTGCAAACAAATATAATCAACAATGCTCATGCATCTCATGCTTTGCAATCCACATGATCATGGCAATTAAATCAACATCATATACTCATAATTGAGTACAACTCTACGAGCTCAATGCAAAGAAACTTCCACATACTCATACCTGAGCATAGCTCTACGAGATCAATGCAAAGCAATTTCCACATACTCATACCAGAATACGACTCTACGAGCTCAATGCAAAGCAACTTCCACATACTCACACCTGAATATAACTCTACAAGCTCATAATCATTCGCCACAAAATATATCCACCATATATTCATTAAAGAATATAGACACTATGGCACAAACAGACATACAGAATTATTACATAAGTAGATGAGAGGGAAAGAACCACTACCTAGAGTCTCTTCTGGTTTACCTTGTCCAAATTTCTTCTTTACCAGCTTTCTTGGCAGGCCCGGGCAACCATCAAATCCTATAATATACTTTCACACATAAATGGGTCAATGCTTAACTTTTATCATCAAATATAACTTTTCTTGACCCATTAATAAACTCTATTTCTTCTCTTTAATAACTGATCATCCTAGACAATATTTTTTACTCAATCTATTCTCTTTGATCGTCTCATCACTCTCTTTAATTTCCCCTACAATTCAGACGGCATCTCATTTTTAATTCATAGCTTTCAACGTCACCCACACAAGCAAAATTATATATCATGTTGGCAGCACTTAATCACCGTAATACCCCCCAAATTTCGAACAGCCCCTCCTGCCATCGTTCTAATTTTTTTTTTTCCAGCTCCCAAACATTGATTTAAGAACCTTTAATCATTCTTTAAGCAACTAAGGTTGTCCTTTTACATCAAGAAACATTAGCCAACAAGCTCAAATCAATTTCTCGGCTCCCAAACTTAATTCTTCACCCCGATAGCCAACTTCATTTAATCTGGAATTTCCAGGTTCCCATAACATCATTTTACCATCTTCAATTGTTTCTAATGGTTTTAAACTCTAGTTAAAGACCTGGAGGCATAGAACAACAATACCGTAATACATTTTCAGCTTTCAAGATACATCCTATCATCATTTTAATATTTCCAAACCTGTATTAACCATCAAAGTAATTATTCAGCATTTAAAAAAATGTTAGTTGGTAACTTTAATTTCCAACTAAATTTCAGCTTCCCAAATTTAGTTTTAACATTCCAAACACCCACACAAAAAGACATATATATACATATATGTTACTTCATTCTCCCCTGCACACAAAACCTCAATCCACAATTCCTACTAAATTTTTTCCAACAATATGGTTGACTTAGGATAGAGGAGTAAGCCTTATTCAAACCGATACACACACACACACACCCTTCACTCCTTCAATCCCAAAAGACCCAACACATAACCCCATAACCAGAAAATTAAAGCTCTGTTTCGATCCACAAAAGCCGAGCGAGAAATCCACATGCAACCACCATTATCGACATGCAACACATGAACTTACTTACACAAGCTTCAGTCTACTTGTTCCTATCATTATTTCATTTGGTTTCCCTCATTTCTTTATAACCCAAAATTTCATCTTCCCTTAGCTCTTCAATCACGCAGAGAAGGGAGAAACAAAGAGTAGGAAAGGTCAAGAGAATCAGCTTAACTGAAAATCACTCTCGCATGTAACTTCACTAGCTCCAATCACCTCTCCAGCCAAGCTCCTCCTCTGTCTTCTCTCGCTCGTTCTCTCTCTTATTCCTCTTTGAATGGCAGCAGAAATGAGGATGGGAGGGTGAGTTACACTGAAAAACTTGTTCCAATATATTCATATTGATTTTGATGCATATAAACAGATTTATAGAGCTGGTAAGAGCTGTACAGAGAAAGAACTCAACTAATAAAAGACAATTAAGCCTATAGTTGACTATCTACAACGGTAACAAATCAGGTATTAATGAATAAAATAATCTCTCCTTCAATCCCATGATATTAGGGATTCCCACACTCCCCTTCAAGTTGGATCATAGGTATCAATCATATCCAACTTGTGTACAAATTCTTCAAATACTTCCTTGTATAGGCCCTCTGTAAAGATGTCTGCCATCTGCTTCCAAGTAGGTACATGTATTAATTTTACTAGACCTTGGTCAATTTTTTCTCTAATAAAGTGTCTATCAACTTCAATGTGCTTCATTCTGTCATGTTGAACAGGATTGTGGGAGAGGTTGATTGATGCCATACTGTCAGTGTATAAGTTCATTGGGAGTTTTATGTTGATTCTTAGTTCTTCCAAGACTCTTTTAATCCATATTAGTTCACATATCCCATGCGCAACAGCTTTGTATTCTGACTCAACGCTACTACTTGAAACCTCATTTTGTTTCTTGCTCCTCCAAGTGACGAGATTTCCCCAAACATATGTACAATAGCTGGATGTAGACCTTCTCTCTCCATGATCTCCTGCATAATCTGCATCAGTAAAGATTTCTACATTTGCCTTTTCAGATTTCTTGTATAGTATGCCCTTTCCTAGAGTCCCTTTTAGATACTTTAAGATTTTATACACAGCTTTGAGATGCTTCTCTTTGGATGCTTGAGCATGATGACTGGCTACACTTACTGCAAATGCAATGTCGGGTCTGGTGTAGGAAAGATTAATTTCCCAACTAGTCTTTGATACTGACCTTTGTCGATATTATTTTCTAAATTTTCTTCCTCTTCTTCCTCCTCTTCGTCACTTCCTTCTTCATCTTTGTCCTTATTATCGTCCTTCTTCTTTTTCTTTTGTTTTGTTGTTACTTCCATTAGCATAGAGCTAGGTTTGCAGCCTAACATCCTTGTTTCTCTGAGGAGATCAAGCACATATTTTCTTTGGGAGATGTAAATCCCTTTCTTGGATCGAGCTACTTCCATTCCGAGAAAGTACTTCATTTCCTCTAAGTCTTTTACTTGGAATTCAATTGCCATCGCTGTCTTAATTCTATCCATTTCTTCATGGTCATCTCCTGTGAGGACTATATCGTCTACATAGACACTTAAAATAGTTTTATTGCCTCCTTGGTGCTTGGAGAAGAGTGTATGATCACTTTGTCCTTGAGAGTATCCTTCAGCCTTAAGAACTCTTGTGAAGCGCTCAAACCATGCACGGGGTGATTGTTTCAACCCGTAGAAGGATTTCTTTAGTTTGCATACCATTTTTGGCTTCCTGGTTGGGAAACCAGGTGGTAGCACCATATATACTTCTTCTTTTAGATCTCCATTTAGGAATGCATTCTTAACATCCAGTTGGTAGATTGGCCAGTCTAGGTTTGCTACTAGAGACATTAGGACTCTCATAATGTTGAGCTTAGCTACCGAAACAAATGTTTCTGTATAATCCATGCCATAGATCTTAGAGAAGCTTTTTGCTACAAGTCTCTCTTTGCACTTGTCTATTGTTCCATAGGCCTTATACTTTACTGTGAACACCTTTTACATCCTACTGCTTTCTTTCCTTTAGGTAGAGTTGCTTCTTCCCAAGTGCCATTTCCTTATCACTACCCTGTTACAATAATAGTAACAATGTATATTGTGAGAGCAAAGCATCTTAGCCTATTGCCAAAACCTCACCACAAATGTAACACTAACTCTAACTATACCATAAAGGTTGATTAACCATTGAACCACTAAGCCAGGTTTGATCCTGGAAGAAAAGAATATATTTTTTAAACCCTTCATTAAAACTTATGCCAAACTCATGGGTTGATCCAGTAACAGGGATGAGGTTTTGCGAAAAATTTTAAACTTTTAAATTAACTTACAAAACTACCTGTTCAGTGGTTCAAACATCCAATTAATTCTCTAGCTCAAATATTAATAAGCTACTTCTACTAAATCGTTAATATTTGACTTCATATGATTATATACAGAAACATAGCCTTACATGATTAACAAAATATAACTAGAACATCCCAATAAACTTGATGACCAACAATTTAACTTCTTCAGCTTCCCAACCTTCTTAATTCTCAGCAAACACCACACTCTTGCCCTTTGAGCCACTAGCTTTCGCTGTATGTCATAGATGAAAGGGGTGAGATTCTAGGAATCTCAGTAGCGACAACAGTCCATCATATAATTATACAAAGCTCACAAAAGCATGTAGAACAAGCTATATTAACAGCACTTGCATCCAAGCATAAATAGCGATGCTCAAACATCATAAGCTTTGCAAACAGATATAATCAATAATACTCATGTATCCCACGCTTTGTAACGCATATGACCATGACAATTAAATCAACATCACATACTCATAATTAATTACAGCTCTACAAACTCAATGCAAAGCAAATTCCACATATTCATACTTGAGTACAGCTCTACGTGCTCAACGCAAAGTAAATTCCACATACTCATACCTTAATATAGCTCTACGAGCTCAATGCAAAGCAACTTCCACATACTCATGCCTGAATACCACTCTACGAGTTAAATGCAAAGCAACTTCTGCATACTCATACTTGAGTACAACTCTACGAGCTAACAATCGTTCGCACAGAAAATATCCACCATATATTCATTAAAGAATATAAGCACTATGGTATAAACAGACATGCAGAACTATTATATAAGAGGAAAAGAGTCACTACCTCGAGTCTCTTCTTTTGGTTTACCTTGTCCAGATTTCTTCTTTTCTAGCTTTCTTGGCAAGCTCAAAGCAAACATCAAATCTTGTAATATAGTTTCACAAATAAATGGGTCAATGTTTGATCCATTAAACTTTTATTATTAAATATAACTTTTCTTGACCCATTAATAAACTTTATTTCTTCTCTTTAATAGTTGATCATCCTGAACAATATTTCTTACTCAATCTATTCTCTGTGAACATCTCATCACTCTCTCTAATTTCCCCTATAATTCAGACAGCATCTCATTTTTAATTCCTAGCTTCCAACGTCACCCACACAAGCAAAATTATACACCATGTTGGTAGCACTTAATCACTTTAATACCTCCCAAATTTCGAACAGCCCCTCCTGCCACCGTTCTATTTTTTTTTTTTCCAGCTCCCAAACATTGATTTAAGAACCTTTAATCATTCTTTAAGCATCCAAGGTTGTCCTTTTACATCAAGAAACATTAGCCAACAAGCTCAAATCAATTTATCAGCCCCCAAACTTAATTCTTCACCCCCCCTAGCCAACTTCGTTTAATCTGGAATTTCCAGGTTCTCATAACGTCATTTTACCATCTTCAATTGTTTCTAATGGTTTTAAACTCTAGTTAAAGACCTGGAGCTATAGAACAAGAATTCCGTAATACATTTTCAGCTTTCAAGATTCATCCCATCATCATTTTAATATTGTCTAAACCTGTATTAACCATCAAGTAATTATTCAGCATTTAAAAAAAAATGTTAGTTGGTAACTTTAATTTCCAACTAAATTTCAGCTTCCCAAACTTAGCACACGCACGCACGGGCGCACACACGCACCCCCCCCCCCCCCCCAACCACCCGTTCAATTCCAAAAGACCCAACATATAAAGCTCTGTTTCGGCCCACAAAAATGGAGCGAGAAATCCACAACACAACTCACTTACACAAGCTTCAATCTACCTGTTCCTATCATTATTTCATTTGGTTTCCCCCATATCTTGATAACCCAAAATTTCATCATCCCTCAGCTCTTCAATCACGCAGAGAATGGAGAAATGAAGAGTACGAGAGTGGTCAAGAGACTGACCTTAACCGAAAATCACTCTTGCATGTAACTTCACCACCTCCAATCACCTCTTCGGCCAAGCTCCTCCTCCGTCTTCTCTCACCCTCTCCCTCCCTCTCGTATTCCTCTTTGAATGGCAGCAGAAATGAGGATGGGAGGGGGAATTCATAAGATAAACAAGGGGTGCAGCACGTGTGTAAGAAAAATTCCTGAACCATTTTGCCCCTCTATCATATTTATACTTCCAATTTTTTGCTTCTCCTACTTTCTAAACATAAAATATATCCAGAAATTATTCCGTAATATCTTATATGGAGTTATATTATCAATTAGCCTCTTTTACTCATAAAATAACTTCTCTAAAAATTTCAGGTCACAAGTCAACTCCTAACTATTTTTTTTGACTTTTCTAAGAAAATTTCCAGGAATCAATCCTCAACCCATTTTAAGGATTTCATGCCTCAAATAACTTCTTTACCTCATAAAATAATTTTCCTAAAATTTTCATTTTCAAGTTAATTAGAAACCTCTAAGTATTTTTCTCCGAATTTTCTACAAAAATAACCCATTTTCCTCTGAAAATAACTTTAAAATTATTTAAGCCACTTTTTGGGGAGTAAACTTCTCCATAAAATTCCCAAGTCCTTGAAACTAATATTTCATAATTTTTTTCCAATTTACTCAGGTACCAAATAATTTTAATAATTTGCAAGAGGTGAATAAGAAACCTAGATATGATTGTTCATCTGCTATGCTTCACGGCAGAAGCTTGGAATTTTCATTGGCTAACGTTGGTCTGAGGCCGATCTTGCTGGCTATTGTTATCGTTGATACAGCCCGTGCCATCGCCTGCAAAACTTCCCCCATTATAAATAAAATTCCCCAAATTTAAAATGTATTGTGACGGGCGATCATCATCATCGCGAACAGAAGCTCCAACACTCTTCCAACGTTTTATCTCCAAGTCATTCCGAACATCGATTTGCTTCTTTTTTTTTTGGACCAGCAACATCCCTTTTTTTTTTTGTTTGACCAGCAGCATCGATTTCTTTTTCTTTTTTGGGGACCAGCTACATCGATTTCAATATCATCATCTGGAGGCATACTTGATACATTTTTAAGCCCTGAAAAAATTAGGGGTAACCACCACAGAATATAAAAAAACTCACATTTCTTAAGTCTTAAAACCACCCATTAAACACTTGATATAATAATTATGATATGATTTCTAACATTACAATTAATGTAATAATTTCACGATGCGTTTATCAATTCTAAATCATACATATATTTAAAAAAATAAGGTTTTACATCAACTTAGAAAATTCCAACGTGCAATTCAAATCCGAGCCAGTGGTGTATTAAGCTTCAATAATAAGCAGGAGAAACAGGATCAACTCTCCTATATGATGCCCAATAATTTAAGGGTGAACAATGTCCCATTAATAAAATAAGATAAAACAAATGTTAAAATGATAAATTATGCAGATTTAATTCTGAGAAATAAATGATTTACTGTTGCCAACATAAAAGAAAATATGTAAAACCCCTTCAATATACAAAATTAGTTAAGTATTTAAACAACTTATTTATAAAATAAAATTATGAAATTGTATGAAAACAATTTTTGGTTGAGGACTTCAACAAAACGAATAACAAGTGGGGATACAAAGTCCACGAGTATCAAGCAAACTCGATATTAACCATAGTGCATTAATACAAGCACAATTGAAGCAACATGATCAAAGTCACGAATACAATCACAACCAAAGCCACGAATAACAAGCGCAGCCACTTCTTTAAATTTTACGCACTCCTTGATACAATTGTGCATAATTCAGCTTTAATCTTTATTATTTTTGGGCTTATAAAAGTTACACTTTTGCAAGGTTGGTTTGGTCAAATAGTTAAAGTCTCCAACCACTTGAAAGTACTTTGGAAGGATTTGAAGATAAAAGTTGCTTAAGAATTATATTATGATGATCAAAGAACAAATAGAGGCCAAATTATAGGTAAAACTCCTCATTTGAGCCAAAAGAACTAATTAGCAAGGATTTGAAAATCAATTTACTATTAGCAAATGAAACATATATTTTTCCAACAATAAAATTGTTGGTGACTCAGTCTAATGGGCCATGGGCCTAAAAAACCCTAATCCCATATCAGATTTTATTCTGCAGATCTATTTCTATTTATGAGCTAAATTGTGATTTTGATTTGATTGTATTTTGAATTCTATTCTAGATTCCTAATATCTCGGCTAGACCCTAGATTAGTGGCCTAATAACGTCTCTAGCTGAGAAGATTTGTATCTATTTAATCCTATTAACTCATTTGAATAAACATACAATTCAGAATCAAAAAGATTCTTGGTGGTATTAGAGCAAAAATGATTAGGTTTGCGATAGGGTTCAACGATGAGGGGCAGAACAACGCTAGCATTCCAATAAGGCACCCATCGTGACTAGTAGCAGCGGAGTCACCAGCGCCAAACTGAATCCCACCCATGTCAATACCATTCGCTGGTTGAATGGACAAAACTACATGCAATGGTCCTCTAGTGTGCGACTATATATTATGGGAAAAGACAAGTATGGCTACCTGATTGGATCAATCCAAAAACCTACCACCACCTATGAAAAGTATGCCACATGGGAAGCTGAAAACTCCATGGCAAAAGCTTGGCTAATCAATTTTATGACAAATAAAATTAGTGCCCACTTTACATTCGTCCAAACAGCTAAGGAAGTATGGGACGCAACAAGAAACATGTTCGCTAGACTTAAAAAACAAAGCTATCATTTTGGATATTGAGAGATTTCTCCATGATTTCAAGAAAGCTAATCTCTCTATAACTTAGTACCATACTGACTTGGTTGTTCAATGACAACAGCTTGATATGTATGAAACCTATGACTAGAAGTGTACTAGAGATGTTGCCTTGTATGCAAAAATAAAAGAAAAAAAAAAGATCTTCAAATCTGATGCATCGTTTGAAGAAGTACGAGGAAGAATTATCAGACTTGACTCCCTGTCACCTGTAAGGGAAGTATTCTTTACTGTGAGGAATGAAGAAAGCAGAAAGAAGCTCACTTCCAATGACCTAATGACAGAATCCAACTAACCAAATGCACTTGTATCAAAAGGCGCCTATCAAGATGACTCGAGACAAAACAAATGGTGTGATCACTATAGAAAGAAAGGGCAGAGACATGCTGGCAATTACATGGCAAGCCCTTGAAGAAAGGAAGACAAGATGGTCAAGGCTATTCTGGAATTGTTGACAGCAAGAACAAACTAGAATTTAGCAAAGAAGAATTAGACTTACTCAGCAAGTTTCTAGAAAAACATGACTCAAAAGAGACCACCCTTACAGCTGGGTATATTACCCATACAGGTAAAACTATTCTGCACTAAAAACTAACATCATTCAAGATTATGAATTGTGGATTAAGGAGTAACCAGTCACATGACCAGCAACCAAGAGCTTTTGACTGACATTAGACCATGCCCTATGAACATCTCTGTTAAAGTTGCAGGTGGTAAAGCCTAAGAGTTGAAGGGCTTGGAACAGCATATATAACTCCTAAAATAATTCTGTACAATATGTTTTATACTCCTGGACTAAAATGCAATTTGCTATCTGTGATAACTATGACTTAGAACCAAAACTTCGATGTTAACTTTTCTACCACTGAATGTGTTTTTCAGGATCTAAAGCAAAGGAAGTCGATTGGCACAGCTAAGATACTTGAAGACCTCAAATGTTTGGAAGTCCAAGGAAGAAGCTTCAAGGATGCTGTCTCAAATAATGTGCAGTTGTCTTCAGTTTTTCTGCTACTCTAAAAAATATTGTTATGGCACCATAGACTAGGGCATCCTAATTTCCGTTATATGTCAAAAATATTTCCTCATCTTTTAAATAAGAATGATTTTTCTGTTACCTGTGAAGTGTGTCAATTTTCAAAACAAACCAAAGCCACCTACAAACCATACTCTCGTCAATATTCAAAACTCTTTCAATTTATTTATAGTAGTATTTGGGGACCTTCTCGGACACTCACTCACCCGTGCAAAATGGTTTGTCACTTTTATTGATGACCACACACGCCTAACCTGGGTATTCCTAATGAAAAAAAATCTGATCTACCTACCATTTTTACCAAGTTTCACAAAATGATCCTAACACAATTTCAAACACCAATCCTTACCCTCTGTAGTAACAATGGACGTGAGTACATGAGCCATACAATTCAAAACTACATAAGAGACCATGGAATCATCCATCAAACTAGTTGTGATAATACTCCCCAACAATATGGGACAACCAAGCACAAAAATAGACACATATTGGAAGTTACCCGATCACTCATGTTCACTCACAATGTTCCTAAACAATATCGGGGGGGAAGCAATTCTTACTGCAATACCCTTGACAAACAAACTTACTTCTAAGACCCTTAATTACCAAACCCCAATAAGCCTCCTCAATAAATCCTACCCTGCCAATTCCCTCACTGATGATCTTGCTTTTAAAGCGTTTTGATGCATTGTTTATATTCGTCACAGACATGGGGGGGAACTTGATCCTAGAGCTCTTAAATGCATCTTTTTAGGATACTCATCTACTTAAAAGGGTTACAAATGCTACTCCCCATTCCTGCGAAAATTCTTTATTACAATGGATACTAAGTTTATTGAAACCCAAGCCTTTTATCCTAGATCTCCCATTTAGGGGGAGAAGCTCAGTGAATGGGAGTTCCTAACCTCAGATACACCCTCAGATAAACCTGATGTAAACCACTTCATTACCCCAGCACCTGAAACAAACATTCCAGCGCCTGAAGAAATTATTCCTAAACCTGCAACAGCCATCTCTAACCCCGAAACAAATTCTCAACAAACCTCCAATCGACCTTTTTTAGGGACCGAAGCTGAAACAGATTCCTCTCAACCCAAGACCAACTCCTATGCTCTTACTCCTAGTATAGTGCCTAATGATGCAATACAGGATGTGGCTGAGGAAGAATCTGATGCGGAAATTGATCAACCTGAGGAACAACATATACCAAACAGTGGGGGCCCTTCTAGTTCTAAACAATGTCAAGAGTCGACTCACTCTACATCCTATCAGTCATTTTGTTTCTTACAACAGATTATCTCCACGTATGAAAAGTTTCATCACTAGGATTGACAAAGAACAGATTCCATCTACTTTTAATGAAGCGGTTAAGGACCCCAGATGGAAGGCAGCTATCAATGACGAACTAAAAGCTCTTGATAAAAATCGAACATGGAGAGTAGAGTCTCCCTCTTGGGAAAAAAACTGCAGGATGTAAGTGGGTTTTCACAATTAAATACAATCGCGACAAATCAATAGGCAAATCCAAGGCAAGATTGGTGGCAAAAAGGTTTTCTCAAACAGATGGGATCAACTCTCAAGAAACATTTGCACCAGTAGCAAAATTGAATACCATAAGGATATGTTGTCCTTAGCAACCAACCTTGATTGGCTACTCAATCAATTAGATGTAAAGAACGCATTTTTTAATGGAGAACTTGAAGAGGAAGTGTACATGAAAGTACCCGAAGGACTTGCGAAACATGGAGACTTGAGAAAGGCATGCCGATTGTATAAATCTGTTGAGTCCAGGCCCAAGTACATCTATATTAGGAGGAAGCCCAATGTTGTGAGAGGGAGTGGCAGTTAGAGGAGAGAGAAGGAGAGCCTATATATGTCAGACGGTTTGTTAGAGTAGGCATGAAAGAATTGAGCTGAGTGGGAGGGTGGTGTCTCGAATTCACCGTGGGTCTTGTGACCGAGCTGTTTTTCCTTTTCCGTTGTATTTCCTCCATTAGATCATACTCTGTGGAGTGCTTACGTTTCACTGAATAAGACGTACTGGAGTAATTTCCCAACAAAGGTATCAGAGCTTCGCGACCTGGAATGGTTAGCACGAGAACAATGGATGAATTAAGTTCTCAAATGTCACAGAATGAAGAACGCATTGGGTAGCTCTCTGACGATATGGTGACTCTCAAGTCAATGGTACAAGACATATTATCCGAGCTGCGCTCGAAAAAGGATTCAGTGAATGACGAACAGTCTCCTGCAGATTCGGCTATACCAAAAACCGGGACCTCGGAAACCAAGGTTGTTGAGATTGAAAACCAGGATTCACCCAATTCAGTTTACCGTCGGTTAGACATGCCAATGTTCTCTGGAGAAGAACCGTTGGGATGGATTTTTCAGATTGAGCGATATTTTCGAGTAAATAAAGTCCCCGAGGGAGACAAACTCGACGCTGCTGTCCTTTGTTTGGAAGGCCGAGCCCTCAACTGGTTCCAGTGGAAGGAAATGCGATCTCCAATGGCGAGTTGGGCAGATCTGAAACGTGATTTGGTTTTCCGTTTCCATCCGTCTCAATATGGTAACACGTATGAGATGTTGATGGCATTGCGTCAAAATCGATCGGTGGCCGATTATATTGAGCGTTTTGAACTGATTCAGCGACCCTGGAACGATGTTACAATGAGGTGTTAATCGCTGCGTTTTCAATGGTTTGAAATGGAAATTAAGGCAATTTACGACTCATGAAGCTGGATTCACTGCCCGAACTCATGGACATGGCTCTTCGGTTGGAGGAAAGGAATTTGATTATGACCCAATACCCAAACCCACGCGGAGCTGGGCCTAGTCGTTATTGGTCCGAAGACAGAGGTTCTGGGTCACGGACCTACATCAGTCGAGCCCAACCTGCAGCCGACTCAACCACCAGAACCACAAATTCCAGCACTGGGAATTCTATTTCCGATTCGAAAAAACGCTGAGTCCTCTAAGTCAGTTTCCATCCCAGTGACGTATACAAGCAAGATGGTTCCGAAGAAATTCACTGATGCGGAGATTGAACGAAGGCGTGAGTTGGGGCTTTGCTTTAAGTGCGATGAGAAATTCCGTCCCGGCCATCGTTGCAAGAAGAAGCAGTTGCAGGTCTTGATCCTGTCCGAGGACGTTGAGGAGGGCGAAGATTCTGAGTCGTTACAGGAAGCGCCGAAGTTGACGAGTAGTGACAGGCAACCTGAAGAAACCACGGCCCCAAACGAGCAATTGATGTCACTATCATTAAATGCTCATGCTCTCGCCGGATTCAAAGTAGTAAGACGATCAAGCTTATGGGTTCTGTTCAAGGTAAGGACGTCCTCATCCTCATTGATTGTGGAGCTACCCATAGCTTCATTCACCAGGATTTGGTCCGCGCGCTGTCTCTTCCTCTGGCTTCAACGTCGCTTTCACCGTTCAGGTGGGAGATTCTCGACATGTGCAAGGGCGGGGCGTTTGTCACGATGTGTCAATCTTGGTCCAGGGTCTCCATATAGTACACTCCCTCCCTATCCCTTGAAGTTGGGTGGTTCGGATATCATTTTAGGTGCGGACTGGCTAGCTTCTCTGGATGAGGTCTTGGTGAGTTGGAAGCGATCTACTCTGAAGATTGATATGGGTGATGAATGGATATGCCTCAAGGGTAACCCAGCGCTACAGAGGACTTCAATGTCTTTCAATTCCTTGTACCGTTCACCTGGGGCGATGAGGAAGTTTTTTTCTTGGTGAAATTCTCAGAATTACAATTAACGGAACTTACTGTCGTCTTTCATGCCATAGGATGTGCAACTCTTACTTAAGGAGTTCCCTGAAGTCCAGAAACCCTTTGACGGACTTACCTCCTGCTCGAAAAGCTGACCACACTATAGAGCTTCAGCCGGAGCCTCACACCACCAACATCCGACCCTTACAGATCCCCATCATCAGAAAACGGAAATTGAGCGTTTGGTTAAGGAGATGCTGACTGCTGGCATCATCCGTCCTAGCAAGAGTCCCTTCTCCAGTCCTGTGTTGCTAGTTAAAAAAAAAAAAGATGGGAGCTGGAGATTCTGTGTTGATTATCGGGCTTTAAACAAGCTCACGATTCAAGATAATTTTCCTATACTACCGGCTATTGAGGAGCTACTGGATGAACTGGGTAGTGCACAAATTTTCTCCAAATTAGATTTAAATCTGGATACCATCAGATTCGTATGAAGGAAGCAAGGAATCGAAGCTGCATTTCGTACTCACGATGGCCACTATGAATTCTTGGTCATGCCCTTTGGTTGAAGAATGCTCTTCTACATTCAGTCTCTCATGAATGATATTTTCCGACCACATCTACGCAAGTTTATCCTCCTGTTTTTTTTTTATGACATTCTTGTTTTATAGTGGTGATAGGTTAACACACTTGCAACATCTTCCGGCTTACTTTCCGATTCCCATCAATATGCATTAGTTAATTAATTCCACAAATGTGTTTTCGCTCAACCTCAGCTGGAATACCTCGGCCATATCATTTCAAAGGAAGGGGTGCACGCAGATCCTTCGAAAGTTTGCTAGCATGATGTCATGGCCAGTACCGACTACTCTTAAGCAACTCGAGGATTCCTTGGATTAACTGTTTATTATCGGCGTTTGTCTGCCATTACGGCATGATGGCTGCCCCGTTAACCGCTTTGTTGAAGAGAACACTTTCTGCTGGGGTCCTGAGGCTCAAGCCGCTTTTGATCAGCTTAAG
>NW_021635980.1:0-64489 GCF_004799145.2 Neltuma alba | reverse complement strand
TAAGACATCATACTTTAATCATTATATGAAAATTTTATCTAATAAAGAATACTCATTTTTTTTTATCTGATCAGATTCCATCGATTTTGATATGGAATCCGGTTCCATCTAACATGAAAATAATGGCCTCTCCTTCCGGAAAGGAAATCGAATGAGAAGACTATGACCATTGCCTCATTCTCTCCCTTTTCCTTGTTCCTTTTTCAGTTGCTTTTGCTTCCAGTCAAACAGAATAGCGCTTGAGAGAAAAATAAAATCATCACACACAATTATAATAGCATTAAAAATTTTCGTTAGAACTTAGAATTACACTTTAGTCACAGGAATATATTATAAATAATTAGAAGAGTAGAAATAGAACGCCCTCGTCGCCCACTTGAATGAGTTCAGATCAGTAACGCATAAAAGGCGAAAACAAGGTTTGGTATGGTTCAGTTATAATCTGACAGCTCAATTGTGTTAAATACAGAGCGATGTTGGTGGCAGATAATCTTGCGAGCACACCTGAAAATTATACCGATGCCTTCGTACGTTTGGTATCATACATCCTTGCCCCTTTACTGTTAATAAAACACACTGTGTCTTCACCCAAAAAGAAAACACCATGTATGTAAGACTTTTTCCACTAACCATGATAATGAAAACAAATTTGTGATTACTTTCTCTTCTCAATATTAGCAATAAGGTATTGCAACAAACATTCTTTACATTCCGCGGCACAAAGGCCTTTAAGAGTTAAGACGGCTATAAAAACAAGGAAGCGAATGCATTTTACATGCAAAATATTTATGTGAAAGGGGGAAAAAGAATCATATTGGTCTACCTTGGCTGAATGTATTATTGTATTGGAGATCCTAGTGTATCAAATAGAATCTTGACTCTGACCCAGTTTTACGCACGCCGAGAGTGTCTATTGAATCTCAATCCTCAGATAAAGCAGAACGGCCATCCAGTTTCCATTTTCCTCTGAAAGACCTTGATAATCATCTAGCCTTCTAATCAATCAAACCCCATATTGGTGCTTGCCACACACTGTTTAGGCAATCCATACTTCTTGTTAAGGTGGACTTGCTGCCTCCAAGGGTCATGTGTAACTTGTAATGCAAAACCTTGATTAAAAACAAAAACTAGGTGTCAACACATAAATTTAGAGACAAATTGCAATAGTAAAATCATTTCCACTTTGTAGCACATAATGTTGTAATTGCTCAAACGGGCCTCACATTTTCAACTTCCAACAGTAATGCCTACAAAATAAAAACGACCAAAGGGAGGTCTAGAAGACTTCTTGCTACTCCGCAAGTACATAAATTTAGACTTTCCTGAAAACTGGAGACAGACCTTGTAGAGAGGTGCAACATTTATCAATGTAATATGGCTAAGTCAGATAAGTACCTGTAGGAAAGTGGTGAAGACATCATCTTCCATCAAGTTTGAGAATTCATCTGCCCAATCACTAACATGCCCAACAGTAGTCTTTTGCCTTTCAGCTTCAAGCATAACAGAACCACGATACAAGAATCTCTGCCAGATTTTCTGAACTTTTTCCAGCTTGAATTTTATTTCTGTATTATTAAATCCCTAATGGATGCAAGAGACCACCAAAAACTCAGATGTAGGATGTCAACTTAATGTGAAATTCTTGATTTAAATTGTCCATTAACGAAAATCTAGAAAGATTGTGGAGGAGAAGCTACCCGAAGAATCTTATCAAGTTCGGGATTCATCTTCAGATATTCGAACAGCAAAGCTGTCATAGTTGAGGAAATTCTCATACGGTAAGAAAATACCATCCTACACAGCCAGGGGGGAAATGGTCAAAAGTATGCAAGTATTTGATATTTTCAGTCACTTAGTAATTACTCTGAAGGGGAAAAAAATGGATTTATGAAAAATGACGAAGCTTAGCCAAGCTGCTTCAGTTCTAAGGAATCACACCCCCCCCCCAAAAAAAACTAAAATTATCTTATTCCCCTTTACTTGCGACAGTGTTGATATATTACCTGAATTACCACGGGAATGCATCCTTGCAGGATACTGTCTTCCATGCGTCCACCAACCATCTCCAGGCAACACTCCACAGAAAATAGAGCTTGCCAGATCCAAATGATAATTGTCAGAACGCAATGGGGTCACAATAACATCTTCTGCATGCTGTCTCCCAAGCCGACCTTTCTTGTCAGGGGTTGATCCAAATTCTTCTGCTAGTTTCTGTCTGATCCCCATGCTATACCTGCATCATTTCCAAGAAACTCAGAATCGCATCTTTGGGAATTTATTTATGGGAAACTATGTATCAAAATCTCCTGTGGAGAATCAACTGATTGGAAGCCAATGTTACTAGAGAGAGGAAACGAGAAATGCTGTTAACACAAAATCAGATGCTGCCTTATTGTACAATCTTTTAAGAGATTCCAAAAGAGTTCATCATTTAACTTACGAATCCTCTGGTCTTCCTTTAGGGTAAGCTGGTCCTAAATTCCCATTGAAGTAGAACAGTGTCTTTCGCATCTCATGGGGCCTGGAAACAAATCATAAAATGGTTGCATTGTTAGTCATGAACTTAAGAATACACTGATAAATAAAGCAAATGATTGAAGTAATGATTAGTTCCTTCAAAAAAAAAACTTTACCGGGCCCACAGTTTGGAAGTCAATGCACCAACATCAGGCACTTTCCAAGCAGGAGCACAAGATCTTTATGAGGATCAAAACAAGAATGATTTCCCCTCCTATTTGGATGGATTTTGTCCCAGTTGTCAGCCCAATAAGCTGTAGTTGAACGGTTATGCTTTACATTTGTGTTTCCCAATGAAACTAACATCATGCTGTTCCATATCTCCTTGGGAGCATAGCAAGCACCTTCATCCCATGAAAAAAACTGCCTTAACATATAAAAGCAACGTCATTAGCATACTTTCATCACCAGAAAAACTAGGTTAGCGTTACTTCCCTAAATTCCATTCAACGCTCGGAAAAATTATTCTGTTACTCATACCCAGATGTGGTCCCCTTCCTGAAGAACGGTTCCAATAAGGATATTGCTCGACAATGTGGTTGTGTGCTTTCTTATAATATTCCAATGTAAAAGAGCTCCTAACCCCCTATGTTCCTGAAGATTATAAAACAAAATGCAGGAAAAATCAAAAGCATTTCTATTCCTACTTTACCCAACAGTACAAGTTGCATTCTTAATAGGTGAAACAGAATATTAAATTCAAATGTAATAATTTTTACTTTACTACTCATGTAAATAAATGAAAACAAATTCATCCTCATCATGGCATAGATATCTGGAAAGTGACTATCATTTGATTACTACAAACACGCAATTCATTAAACCTTTTAAACAACAATTAACATGCGCAGGCACCACTATGCTGACGTATTCATTGCACTCTGTCTCACACACATGCCCTGCACGAAGAAATAAATTACAGATAGATATATGCTGGTAAAAATAAACAACAGCTGAAAAATTCTACCGCAGACTCAAGTGAGGGGCATCATCAGCACGAGTTATGATGCATGAATCAAGAACTGGAACAAAGAAAAAAATCTGCTTCTTCACCATTCAAAGTTCTATGAGGACTAGCTAAGATGCTCTCGTAAAGTGCTACCTGAGGAATAAGCAACGTCAGACTCAGATGATATATTGCAATACATTATAAAATATAAATTCACTAACTGAAACGCTTTAAATATGATCTAAATTTATGAATTACCTGGGCGCCATACAACTGATCTGTCCATATTGTAGCATTAGAACCGTCATAAATCCTATTTACACATTCAAGCTTAAAATGGCCGCCCTATAATAGGCAAAGAAAACAAATAAACATAATTTATGTAACAAGCTTGTTCCTGGGATGTTAAAAAGAGTGATGCTCAGAGAATCCTGACCTCAAGGAGCAGGCTGTTGAATTCTGGAGGCAAATCATAGACATATATAAGAGGCCTTTCTTTTCCACGGTGGCATTATGGTTGACTTTTCTTCTTCAAAATGAAGATTTTCAGGAACATCAACTTGAGCCGGACGGAGCCAACTGGGCCACTCTCTTATAGAAGATGAAACAGATGGAATGCTGCAATCTACTCCATACCAGCCATTGTTACACTGAAATATATACTAGTTGAGTTGTTCTACCAAGATTGGATGGCAAGTAATTAAAGGTATAGAGGAAAATTATGTGCTATGATGAACATTGATACGTGTAATTTAAAGTCAACCTGAAATAGCCCAAGAGGTTTCCTAGTTCTATAGACTCTCACAATGACAGCAAAAACCACAGACCCTCCGAACTTGACACAGGAGCCTTACAGATTTAATTTGCTTCAGTCCTGATTTTATCCGGATAAATTACCAGATTTTCATAGTCAAAACAAGAGTGCCAGTTCTAGTTATCATTTCCATTGTTAACAAACTGTGTGTGCCCATTCTCCCCTTTTTTCTTTTCAGCCTTGCATGTTTATTTTCCTCTGGAACTACATTCCTAAATTTCTCATACAAAGCTATATGGTCAGAAGCAGCAAAACATGTATTATTAATTCTTTCTGTAATAAATTTCTGTAATAATAATAACAATAATAATTTCTTATTAAGCATCTTTAATATTCAAACGTATGTCACCATATGATTCTCAGTGCTAAGAGATTAAACTACGGGTGACAAATTATTAATTCTAGTAACCAAATCAGGCGCCAAAGATAGCAAGCATTTTAATAAACAAAAGAATTACCTGACAAAATCCACCACGACAATGACCATGCAAAGAGCATTGATTAATGCAAGTCGATTGCACAGGCACTTCACAAAATCGACCCAGAGACCATCATATTTGCAATCACATTCTGCTTTGAATTTTATCTTGAGAGCATATGCTTCAGCTGGGTCCACGTTACACCATCCTTCTTTACTACTATTAGTTGTGAACACATCCTGATCAACTTTGGCCCAATCAACTTGTTTGGGAACACCAGGTTCAGAAGATGGACTGACACAGATGTCAGGAGTATAACTTAATTGGCGCATGGTGAAAAAATTAGCAAACCAAAGCTGAAGTTAGAATATGATTTTACATACATAAATTGAAACCCACATGTCTCTGCCAGCGGACGATCTGGATATTTTGTGCCTTCTCCACAGAAGCACATTGCTTTTGTTCTGTCACAGTTAGCCGGGCAAATTGAGACAACCCACCGTCCAAATGGCTGATCTGGCGATCCTGGGTAGTTGCATTCAAACTTTAATCTTTCAGCGCATCCATCTCCTGTCATATAGCGAAATAATAATCACCAAAAGAATCACAGTTTAACCCATATGCCATGTTAGTTAATGTTTATTCAATGACAAGAAATATAGCAAAAGAGGTGGTTGAGTTATACAAATTTTATTTTATCTTCTTTTTTATGCAGGAGGGAAGTTGACAGTGCAAAGAGATCCCTTTTTTCTTTTTTCTTTTTTTTTTTTGGGGGGGGGGGAGTGGTGGTCGATCAACAATAGTGTCCTACTGTACGCAAATTTTTGTTACTTCGTTATACTAAGGGAACTAATAAATGGTATTACAAAGGCATGATTCCCGGGTTGTCAAAATGGTAAATATCAATACCATATGCTTCTCATTAAGCATTATACATTAGGTTAGAATCATAAAAGAAGGGGAGGTTAAACAAACCAGTATATCCATGAAAGCACCGACATTGTCCCAATTCTCGGTTACAAACACCCTGACCGCTGCAGTCATTTTTGCAGTCGCTGGCAGCTATTATCTGCTTACGAACCAAATCATTGAGAATTCAAAATGCGTTCAAAAGCAGAGATCATATGCATGACAGTGACAAGCATGAAAACTCGTCGCAGCCACTTGGGAAAGAAACTGACCCTCAGAAACTGGCAACTCAGAAAGATAGGACAAGAATCTAAACAAAAGTGGAGAATACGAGTAAAAAACATCATTTGTGACCTCAGTAACGTTGATTTTCTTTGTAACAAAATCACAGCTCGCAAGCCACTGTCCTATCTCAGCCTTCCATGGTGCCCCACGATAAACAACTGCTCCATGCAAGTCAGATGGAAATTGATGCTTCAAATCGACTGCTGGTTCGAAATTTTCATTGACATCAGTGCTTGATAATTCAGCCGCTGAATTAGTGGGAAGGCAAGAGTTCTGCTGTTGCTTAAAATAATTGAAAGAAGGTGCCAGGGGAAAGAATAGATGTATCACAGAAACCAATGCCAAAATAGAAGCAATGGTTGCAACGAAAAACCAAGAGCGCTTCCATTTCTGGATGAAGATCGTGTCCAACAAGTCTCTTCCCATATTGAATAGTAACTTTACGAAACAACTTGTTCTGATTCAATCGCCCGGCCCTGCATTATGATATGAAATTTCAACCATAACAATTCGCAACATATCAGGAACGTACCTATTAGAAAAACGAACCGGATTTCTAGCCTCGGACTCCTACTCGCAGACGTGGTAATCAGACAAGCAGTGCTAAGTTACTATTACTAAGGCAAACGCATTTGAAAATTTAACGCACAAAAAAACATGATCGAATAGTTAACGGTAATTATGCGCTGCCACATTATCAGGTGTGAGTAGTTATCAGTGAAATACATAAGAAGATTGTTGGCCCACCTTTCGCGGATCTGCAATTTCAGGTTTCTGAAGTAGAGAACCTCCGACGTGATGCAGCAATTAAAATTTACAGAGATGAACCCGAACAGCAGATTCCCGAGAAAATGAATGAAACGGGGAATAAGAACAACGCAGTTTAACAATCGAGAGCAGGACTAAATCGGAATTCGAGTTCAACTAAGGTACGGGGAAAAGGTTTCTGTTCAGCGGAGATGGGAATGACTCCGTCTCCCAACGCAACAAGTATTGCGGGAACTCGCGAGCTGTCAACTTAGACCTCTCTTTTCTACACCGTAGGCAACACCCTTATCTCGCCGTTTCGCCTTGATTTTCAAGACACGGTCTTGCAGAAAAACCCAATAAAAAACCATTTGCGTGGGGAATGGAAGGACTTGACCCGGAAGGGGAATCTGGGATTTCACCCCAAAAGCCGCCAAAGTTCTGGCTTCCCTGGATTTTGAACCAACTGTCTTCTAGCAGTGAAAAGACTGAATTGCTCATTCCTGCTTTTTAACTGGGAAAGCGAGGAACTGGTTCGCCGAGAATACCGTTAATCCCGGGTAAACTTGCACGGGCAATTTTGTCATTTCATTGCATCTGTCATCGTAACTGGATGGATGGATTACCTCTCGTGGCTCAGCCGTTGTCTCATCAATAACATTCGAATACTATATAAGATTAAGATTGTTGTTTCATGTGGAAGCAACGCTTTTTGTTAGAATCTCATGCCTTCGGAATTCCCATCATTTTGAAGCTTACATGTTCATATTCATATTTATAATATGATATCTGCCTGTTCAGCTATATTTCGTTAATTTTTTAATCCATAAAAAATTTTAAAATATTACCAGACGGGGGATTCACACTTGGGCACCCGAGCTCGGTTGTCATGTCAGGCAGGGTCGTGGTCCAGCACAAACAAATTTAAGCTTTTCCCCAGCAAAAAGGGGAAAAACTCAAAAAACACTAACAAGGTGGTATTACTTTGTTCCTTTTCCGTATGTATTCAACTTGTTCTTTTAATCAGCAGAAAGACGTGGGGTCCGATTAAAGTGAAATATGATTTCCATTTAACTAATGAAAAAAATGATGCAGCAGTTACATATGTATACTATATTCCTACTTGGCAGAACGTGCAATAATATTATTCTACCCAAGTATAATTACTTAATTAGTGATGCCAAGACGGCAAGACTCAGTGATTGTTGACTAGCACGCATATGAGCGGGTCAGCATGTTGGGAGGTGTGTCTTGGTTCTGAGAAAGTGACCGATGGATCGAAAAGGCCCGAGGATCGATCTTTTCCCCCTTGGTAAACTGGGGAGCATTTAAGAATCAAAACCTTACAGAGTTACAGTGATATGTGGCCACCTGAGTTACGAAACCTGACACCAGCTGTGAAAATTTCTTTTCGCGATCAAAGTGGGCTAATTTAAGGTGGTGAATATGTTTCATACTATCTGTGCTCTGGGGAGCTGGGACATGTGAACCCACCATCAAAATAGTCAGGCATGTGATGTGCAGGCTGGATGGAATAAAATATATGAGCAGAGTCAATTTGGATCGGTGTGCCGGAATAATCCAAAACATATCAGTCCCGTTTGATACGAGTGATTAAAAATGAAGAGTAAGAATTGAGATTCAAATTAAAAACACATATTAAAAAGATATTTAACATAAGTTATTTCTTATCACATAGATTAGGCAATCCCACATAGATAGGATTAGAAGATACCACCTCGACCAATAGTATTCTCCAATCCCACATATAGGGATTTATCTAATTCTAAGTATCAAATAATTACTCATGCTAAACATTTTTTAATATAGTTTTTCACTCTCAAGTCTCAATCACAATCCTTATTTTTTATTTCTAATGCTTGGTATCAAACAAGATCATTATGTTTAATTTGTCAGCTTCGGTATTTGGACTGGAGTGGTTGTTAGGAACATCCCGAGCAATTGATGAGTGCTCTGCTGAAAATATCTATGATCATTCATAAATATCGGCCCAGCAATTTGAAAAATAAATTGTAGCGTGTACGTGAAGAAATCATAATTATAGAGATCATTTCATAAACAAACAACCTGGATTGCCCTCACATTCGCAACTCTATTAGATCCCCTTAGGCAGGTGGGGGGTATAGAGAGAAAATATTGAAGCCGGCAGGTCACCGGGCTAGCCAATAACCACTTAAAACGCACAATGATTCAACAATTAAAAGACCAGATCAATGATCATGTCAAGACATAAGTCATGATTAATTAATCATCTTCCCCCAGTAAACCGTCACAACTCAACCAGCTAAGTCCTGTGAGGGTTTACAAAAAGGTAGTCACAAACGAAATGAGAAGGATCTGTCTCTCGTTGTGAGTGCAGGGATAGTCTCTGGGCCTGGCCCATTAACTTGCTGAAGGGTTCGTTCGGTTTCGCGAACAAGTTTTACGGAGGCCCCAAATAATAGCCTTTTTTTTTTATTCCGGTACAGCTCCAAAAAATAGCTGATACGGATAAGATCCACTTAAAGTTGGTCAGTATTGTCCTTTTCTTTTTGACGCAAGCGAGACAGCCGTAATTAATAAGGGATTGTTTGGACCATCCAAACAATGGAGAGCTGTGGACAACTCAAATATGCGTTATCAATTCTGAAGTTAGGAAGATTTGGTGTTGGTTGAAGTAATGCTGTCATTATCTTTCCCAACGGTTGCCCCTGTCTAGAATCAAATCACAGAACAAAAGGGGGGGGGGTGGGTGTTGTCATGAATGTTGTCCGGTCTTCTCAGGCGGACTTTACGAAGGTATCGCGGGTTAAGCTCAGCTCATTTAGTTAGGCCAACCAAATTAACGATTATGATCGTCATCATTACTATAATTAAACTTAGTCCTACATTTTTACTTACCACTAAATGAACAAGAATTTAAATGGGACGCCACCGTCCACTGGGACTAGTGATCACATTTTTTGCTGACGCATCCTCTTATTTTCCACTTATTTTTTGGCCCCCCAACACTCCACGTTAATCTTTATTGCCCCCTTTTGCATTGTGACTGGCAGCGTGTTTGCCATGATCATGACGAAAGTTACCATATTTATAATTATTAGGCGATAGGCCATTTGTATATTTTTCGCTTATTTTATATTCCTTCCGGTTCAAAATATAAGCTAAATCTCATCATTATGTTTATCAAGAAACTAATTAAAATCAATTCAAAACAATAAACTATTTATTAATGAAGAGAATAAGTAAAAGATGTAGTAAATGAATTAAAAAGGAAAGAGAATATGTGGGGGCAAAATTTAAAAAAAAAAAACTCATTAAATATTTGGACAAAAATAAATATTATTTTATAAAAAAACCAACCTCTTTAAAAAAATTTAGCTTATATTTTGGATCAGAAGAACTATTTGGCTGACATAAATTATTGTTGATGACTTTCACAGTAGCATATAAGATAGATGGAGTAGCACCCTAATTAACGCCTCCACGTGAACTCACGTTTTTATGCCGTCAAGGTCGATGTCCGATCCCTTAACACGCCTGTTTACCGAGGAAAAACATGAATGCATATATTTCATATGCCAGCTAAACATTTTTATTCTAGTGATTTTGACAATATTATTAAAAATTATACTCCCTCCGGTTCTATGTGTAAACTTTATTTTTAGAGAGAAATCTGATCCAGAATATAAACTTTAATTTTAAGTTTGTTTAAGCATTTATTATTATTTTTATTTTACTTTTAATTGACTGTATTTAATACTTTATTTCTTTTATCAATATTATCCTCATATATTCTCTTTCATCATTTTTTTTAATTTATTATCTCTCTCACTTACTCTCTTAATAAATAAGAGTAAACTAAAAAAAAACATTTCTGATATATTTATTATTTTTAATTAATTTTAACTGCTCGTGATTCGGTTATTTAAAACTTATATATAGGATCAGAGGGGTACTCCAATATTATCCGATTAAGATTTTTTTTTTTTACATAAACCATGTTAGAGTCTTGAAAGTTTTATTTAAAACGTGCAATAATAATAATGAGGATCACATGGTGTTTTTGTTTCCCGGTAACGGAGAATCAAATGGAAAGTTAATCCCAGCATCAATGAAGTATCTTCCACGGAACAAATTTCATTAATACACATGGACCAAAACTTATTATAGGGACTATTTAAAAAAAAAAAGATAAATATCAGAAACAAAATAAATTGAAATTTTATATTTACAATCAAAATAAAAATCAAACAAACTCTTATACTAAAAATCGGAAGTGATACTACTTTTAGTCTTTAATATAAGACCTCGTTTGATTTTTATTTCGATCCTAAATATAAGACATCAATCTACTTTATCTCTCATATTTATGTTTTTTTTTCAAGATAGTCTTTCTAATAATAATAGTTATAACTAATACACTTGATTTGTAAGGATATTTTAGAAAAGATAACACCTATTCATCACAAATAGTTAACTTAACTTATTTTTATAATTTCTTTAAATTAGTTAACTAATTTTTATGATTAGGATAGGAGGCAGTGGCATTTAATTTAGAGAGGATATGTGCTTGTTGAGTGTTGACGTGGGCGGACGAGGCTTGCAATTCAGAACCGTATCTTGACATCGCGCGGATTCTTAGGTGCAGCGAATGAAATTGAAGAGCGTGTGATGCCCAGGCATTTGATTCTTTCTCCGTTATCTGAAACTTTCAATTTTCTTTTGAGTTTCGATTTTGATGGTGATATAAAATCTGGCGGTCGTGGTGCATGGAGATGCTTATGATTCACAATTGAGCCCTGTTATCTAAGCTCTAAATCCCGAGGGCCACAGTGTGGGACCGTGGGGTGCCAGGGGTCAGGGTGGGACTTGGGTTTTGAGGTTGAGACTGGGCCTGTTTAGATAGGAGGCCAAACTATAGTTTGGAGATCCAAACTATGATTTGGAAAAAAAACAACCCAAACAGGCACAAATTATTTGAAACTATGGTTTGGGAACCTAAAACTATGGTTTCAGAAGAAGCAAATCCATTCTGCTTCTGGCTCAAATTGGAGAGTATGACCGTGCCTATTAAAGTAAATCTCAACAATAATATGACTTCAACACCCCTTAATTAATTTTTTATAAACATATTTAATCATATTTAATCTTATATCTTATAAATAAATATACACATATTAATTATTTATTAATTATATTATCTTATGTATTATTAATTATGTTGGTAAAAAAAATTATTAACAATTTTATTCCTTCAAATTAAAATACATCATACAATCTATGTTTTATGTAATTATCATATTAACTTATGTTTTTTTTTAATAATTTGTACATATAAAAAGTGTTTTTGATAACAGCTATCCAAACACTCTCACTTCTTAGAATCACTTTTTCACAAAATCTATTTTTTCCAGAATCTGTTCTCCAGAAGCTATTCTCTAAATCATGGTTTGATTTCATCCAAACACACTCCAAAACCTGGGTGGAGCCCCCGTCATGTCTTCCTCGAAAACGTGAATTGAGACAGAGTATACTTGGAATGATGTTAACAAGATCTATCTTATTTACTTATTTTATATTTTTTAAATTATGATTAAAAAATTGATCCTAAATCTTATTTATATTTTATAAATTATGATTCAAAGACTAGTTTTAAATAATTTTATTATCATTTTAAACAAGCAAAACCCAAGTCATTCCAAACAAGTGCTCTGGAGAGGAAAATAAATGACACAAAGACCTCACTATAAAATTAAATACAAATAAAAAACTGAATTTTTTAAATCATTACCAAAGATCCCGACTCTCATACATACGATAACCTGGCTGGAAGAGGTCTACTTTTGCCTTAAACCTTGTTATTAGTGTAGAATAATCTTCGTGTGTAGTATAAATTATAAAAGATACGATCCACCCCTCAATTTATGGTTGGTGGCAGTACTATCTGGTTGGTATTACGATTTAAGCAATTAGATATCTTGCAAATCCGGTGGTGATTACGAATCTCTTTTTACAGTAGTTGTGATTTAAAAAAAAACAACATCTTTTTTTTTTGCCACCAAAAATGTAGTTTTATTTTTTTCAAAAAACATATGTAGATTTTTAGGTCTCATTCTCTAAATTGACTTTCAAAAGCAGGGACACATGATAATGAATCTTTCGAGTTTAGGAGTTTAGAAAGCAACATGTATGATAATATTTTAAACTGACTCATAAAAATATGAGCGCGACAGTTGCAAATTTCTGAAAAAAAGGGCCATCACTGCCCACTGTTAGCGAGAGTGGCAGGGCGCCAGCCACAACTAGAATCAGTACAGCGAGGAAAGAAGGTCATTTTATCCCTAACAAATATTTTATGTTGAATTTATGATTTCTATTTGACATTTCCCTTGTGCGATTAACAGGATTACTTTGGCGAGAATTTTTTAATGAGAAAATCATTAAAAAACTGTCAAATAAAAAAAATTGTAAATAAATACTCATGATACTTGGAATGGTTTCAATAATAATAATATGAGTTTTAATGACAATTTTTGTGGACACGTTTCTGTGTGTAATTTTTTAATTTTTAGGATTTTTTGTTTGGTTTTCTCTTTTGTTTAATTAGAAGAGCTAATATTTAGGGAGTGTTTGGATGAAAACCAAACTATGGTTTCAAAAATACTTTACGGTTTACGAAATAAATATGTAGAGAAATTTGTCTTGTTTTACAAAAAATACTTCTGAGAAGCACTTTTGAGAGTCACCAAAACACCTTTTATAAACCTGCGAGTTTTTCAGTGGAAAAAAAAAAACCGCCAGTTCGCACTTATTCATGTTACTAAGCTGCGATAATATATTTGACATTTTGGTGGGATTAGCAGAATCGCGTGTATCACCATCCAAATCCAATATCCATTGGGATGGCTAACGACGTTAGGCACTGGCTGTTGGACATTTGCGCATAAGGCACGCTCGGACTGCACGAAGACGCAGCGACGCAGAGGCATTCCCAATAATCCCCGAGCGACAGAGAGACAGAGGTAGAAGGAGTGAGAGACTGGAGAGAGACGTTCTCATTGATCTCTCTAATTCTATGTCAATAATCCATGTCACACGCAATTCTTGACGTCAAACCATTTCTACCCTTCTTTCTAATCTAATTACTGTGTCTTCGTATCCCCCGCCTTCCAACAACTTCATTTATAAATCCCGCTGCTCCTTTTATCTGTTTCTGAGCTCTTGGTTTCTATCGAAATCGGGGAGTGTGTGTTTGTGCGTGGCCATGGCTATTGCAGCTGCAGTCGTCGTGCCATTGGGCCTGCTCTTCTTCGCCTCTGGTCTTGTCGTTAATCTCATCCAGGTATCAATATTTCACTACTTCTTTTAAGGTCATCGCCTGTTCTTTAGTTCATGCTTAACTTTTATTTTCCCCTCTTGGCTTGTGTTGTATTTCCAAAGTGCTATCTATTTCTTTTTCTTTCTTAAACAGATTCCTTCCATTTTCGGATTTGATATTTGTTTTCTGGTGTACCTGGAGTATGTCCTTAGCTTGATTGGTTCGCTACTTGCAGTGATTTTATTCGAGCAGAAGTGCTAGTATATGATTTATCGGTGTCTTTGGTTCTGTAATGGAAACATGCTTATAAATCTAAGCTTTTGTTTCCCTTTTGTTTGTATTGTACACTTCTTGGACCTCTGTTGGCCTTCCTCTACCTCTCATCTCGTCCTCTGGAGGCTGCAGAAAGCAAGTTTTGGGTGCCCCCTTCCCCCAATATTTAAATCATACTACTTTCGTCTCAGTGCATTTTGCCTCCTTCCTCCATACTACCTTTGTTCATCTGAGATTTTTCTGATGAATGATTAAACAATTATTTCACCATTCTATAAGGAAAGCAAATCTAGTGCATAAATACGAGAGCTCTGTAAATCTTATTGTTTCAATTCAAACTTGAATATTCAGATAATGTAATTAGAAACGACTGAAATGTTAAAAACGAAACAAATGTAAAAAGATCTATAATTACTTTTTGATTCCTTTGTTTCAGGCAACATGCTATGCTCTTGTACGGCCCCTATCGAAAAATTTGTATAGACGAATCAACAGGGTTGCAGCTGAACTGTTGTGGCTGGAACTCGTATGGATTATTGATTGGTGGGCAGGAGTTAAGGTGTTTAAGCAGTTCCTGGTTTTTGTCATGTTTTATTGCATTATTGTTGCCGATAAAGCTAGGTGCTTGTCACTAGGAAAAAATTCTTATTTTCCTTTCGCATTCTATGTCTTGCACTATGCGTATTGAGTGTGTGGCAAAAGTTAAGTGCGATTACATTAAGAGTAATATGTTACATATTATATCTTACACCTAAATTCACAAAAAAGGGGGAGATCTAGATACTTATTACATACTCATAAGTTTGCTGGAGGGAATTAATTATCCAAATTGATGTTTGGGTTCAGTAATATGGACTTCCAATTGAACAAGGCTTCCTGGTTCGTATTTCAAATATTTTATTCATTTAAGCATTGTAATTGATCAAAGGGAACGTAATTGATACCTTTATGGTTCATTTCAATGGCTGCACGTCTCATTCTCTCTAGCCATGTTGAAGCTGTGACAGTCAATTATGAACGGCCATTGAATGATTCATTCTGTAGCTTTTTTGAATAACCAAATCTTTCATTTTTAACTTTCTGGTTGGCTGCAGGTCCAACTATTTGCTGACAGTGAAACTTTTCGTATGATGGGTAAGTCTCTTATCAACATATGCAAGTAATGGTAGCCTGCTAAATCATTTCTTTCATCTCTTCAAATTCTTTTTTTCCATGTTTTGCATTTGTTGTATTCTGGAGGGGAAAAAATAAATATTTCTGTTCTGCTGTGCCCAGCATTTGTGACCAGATTGTAAATGATTTTCTTATTTTGTTCTTGATATAGGTAAAGAGCATGCACTTGTCATCTCCAATCATAGAAGTGATATTGATTGGCTTGTTGGATGGGTTTTAGCTCAGGTGAATCTCTTATTTGTTATGGCCTTTTAACAGGTATAAATAATGCAGGCATTTAGTATATTTAGCACATTTAGGATCCATGGATAGCATAGCTCATTTATTTCAGGCTTACTTTTTCCATGTATATTATTGTACTCGAAGATGTGGTGCTAATTGATTAATATTTTTTGTGTCTCTTACATCTGTGTTGTTATATGTCCTTCAACTCTAATTGATTTTTGAACATCATTTAACAGCGCTCTGGTTGCCTCGGAAGTTCTCTAGCTGTGATGAAGAAATCATCAAAAATGCTGCCGGTATGTCTCTCATTGTAAAGTGGTCCTTGTGCTTTCCAAAATGAGAAGATGGAATGATTCTTGTTTTGCTGACATTATGATCTAACCATTTGATGATGTGTATCCATGCAATTTTAAGTTGGGGTATGAATGTCCGTATATATAATTGATGTGTATGAACTTATTATCAATAGCATGACCACTTGCTGGTTTAATTTATCATTGTGGTCTACCTTTAAAGTTCTATAAATGCAGGTAATTGGTTGGTCAATGTGGTTCTCTGAGTATCTTTTTCTGGAGAGAAGTTGGGCCAAGGATGAAAGCACATTAAAGGTATGACTTGTTAAAATATACCAAGCATATATTCTGCATGCATGTAAGAGATTCACATTCATCCATATTATGTAGATGAGCTCATATGCATTAACTAAGGTCCTATGTGCTTGCTCTGAAATTTTCTCTTTTCCTGTTGTGGTTCTGAATTGAGCTTGTGATGCTGTATTTGCAGTCAGGCATCCAAAGACTAAAGGATTATCCTCTTCCTTTTTGGTTGGCTCTCTTTGTAGAGGGGACTCGCTTTACACAGGCAAAACTATTAGCTGCTCAGGAATATGCAACCTCAACTGGATTGCCTGTTCCTAGAAATGTGTTGATTCCTCGAACTAAAGTGAGTTCTTGTTATTGTCTTGCCTTTGTTGTTTTCATTTTCCCTCTGCTTGCTGCCACTTACCGATTTACATACATTGGTAGACCTTTTGCTAGAAGCTAGTCTAGCTAGCACTAGCAGGATCAGTAACAGCTAAATTATCTAACCATCTGTCTATAGTAGTATTCATGTATTGGAATAGTTGTTTATGAAAACATGCTACCATATGATATATTATAATTGGTGGCGCCACTCTATCTACCTTTCTACTTATTATAAATTATCCCTAAAAATATTGGAAAAAATTATAGACATACGACTGTTCGGGCTCAATCATTCTTATGTGCTTTTCTCTGAGATGTTTACTCAGTTATGTTGTTTTCAGGGTTTTGTTTCAGCAGTGAGTCATATGCGCTCATTCGTTCCTGCCATTTATGATGTGACTGTGGCTATTCCTAAAGGTTCTCCAGCCCCTACAATGCTAAGACTCTTCAAGGGGAAACCATCAGTGGTAAGGGGATCAAAGTTGAGATTTAAAAGCAACTGTATTGAACATTGATTCCTCACTCCTTTTCTTCCACCATATTATCTTCTACTGCTCTCGAATATTAAACTTCTTGTCATGTTTTTTCCTCATATATCTGCTTTATTGCAGTTTCCCTCAAGTTTACTTTGGTTCTTCTGTCAACCAATCACAAGTTTGTTATTTTATGGAATTTTCATTATGTTTCTTTTTGGGTGTGTTGCACTGCCTCCCAACTAAAGCACTTTATGGGCAGTATACGTAACTGCTGGTGCTGAAATTAGCTTTGGGGGGGATTATGAATAGGATTTAGATGCTGAAAGAAGTGAGCCTGATATCTGAATACGTTGTGTATTAATGGTGGTTATATTTCTGTATATGATTGTCTATTGGAAGCCATGCATTTTGTAGGTCAGGGTTAATAGTCTATTTCACTGTGTTCAAGATTTCTTTCTTTCCTTTTGGTTTGGTCTTCTTTTTTTTTTTGTGGCCCGTGGATGAGTTTAATTTGTTCAATTTTTATGCCATAATGTTTGTGGAGTGGACTCTGGAGTTTATTATTCATTCAGTTGACGTAGGAGCACACTGACTATCTAAGCTCTTACTTCAGAGCAGTTTTATTTTGCCATTTCCATGAGATACATGACCATCAGTTTTAACACAGCTCGTATTTTGGAGGCTTTTGATGTCTATGGCAGGACAAGGTCAGGGTGCCTCTGACTTTTAAGAGGTTTCCCTTGTTTGTTTTCATTTGATTTGCTTCTTTTAAGAGGATTTGATTTCTTACTTGCAGTCGTATGTGTTTCTTATTTTGCCTGCGCTTGGGGGCGGGGACCCTTTTTTTTTTGGTTGGGAGGGGGGTGGTTTCACTTCTCAACAAATGGTTGTTTAAAACCTTTAACTCGTACACGTGTACTCATTTTCCCACAACAGGTTCATGTGCATATCAAGCGGCATTTGATGAAGGAATTACCTGAAACAGATGAAGCTGTTGCTCAATGGTGTCGAGATGTATTTGTTGCCAAGGTGCTTGTCTATTGTAGCTGACATTCTGGGATGCCTGTCCATGCTTTTATAGAGAAAATGAACTAGTAGTTCATTTTTCCAAATTGTGTGCAAATAATCTATGCTTGAATCTGTTCCTCATATTTTTAGTGCTTCTGTCTATAATTCCGTTAGTGCGATCATTTTACAATTTCATACATTCTTCTTTCTCTTTGTTACTGATTTTTCCCCTGGGGACACCACATACCAGGATGTATTGTTGGACAAACATAAAGTTGAGGATACCTTCAGTGATCAACCGTTGCAGAATACCGGTCGACCTATAAAGTCTCTTTTGGTGAGATGCTAATAGTTCAAGCTGGTCAACTAACTAATTTTTCAACTTTCAGTTTTCCTCCCATATTTATGCTCTGTGCCTATGGTAGTTTGCCTAATCTGCTAGAATTTCCTGTTGGGAGCACAGGTGGTTGTGTCTTGGGCTTGTCTGGTTGTTTGTGGGGGTGTGAAGTTCCTCCAATGGTCTTCCATTCTATCGTCGTGGAAGGGTGTTGCATTGTCAGCTTTTGGGTTGGCAGTTGTTACCGTGCTCATGCACATCTTGATTCAATTCTCACAGTCAGAACGCTCAACTCCTGCCAAGGTAACCCCAGTAAAGCCCAAGAACAGGGGAGGAGAGCAGGATGGTAGCAACAGCAAAGAACATTAATTACTCGCTCCTCAAGGCTTCCATGCATAGGGACTTTCTCTACAATGTTATTTTTGTCGCGTCAACTGTCACTTATGTTTAGTGACTCAATCATCGTATTTTACTCGTTTGCATTCAATTCTTGCATGCAGGTTTTGGTATGCATATGGGCTCATTATTTTCTAGTTTTATTAGGATAAACTGTATAGACAATCTAGGCTTGGCTGTGGAAGGGCCTTCGGAGTAGATTAAATTAATTTGGTATCATTTATATTTTGGCCATGTATATCCATATACCCTCTTTCGCATGTGCTTCTCGTTGGCTTCCATTTTATTCTTGTTTTGTGATTTTGGATTTAAACTTGGTGGAAGAACAGGTGTGAATATATCCATGAAGACCTGGGCCTCATCGGACAAACTTTATGTGAGCGGTGACTTCCCTGTTTTGAGGACTAATATTCGTTGAAATAATTGACGAGAGCCTATTTAGCTTTCATGAGTCCTCTGGTGTCCTCACCACCAAGAACGGCACCGGTATCAGTCGCGATGTATTTCGTTTCTTGTTTTCTCAAGGCTCTAATTTATAATTTATGATTTTAAATTATTTAATAATAATTTATGTAAACTTCAAAAATTCGGGAAAAAAGAACAAGAAAGGTGGGCTTTATTAGTTGGATTGCAAGAAGCTGGGCTGGACGCTGTAATATTCTCTGAAATTCATGAAAAAACTCACGAAGTTTTAAATTAGCTCTGTTTTTGTAATTGCTTTATTTTAGGTTGCATATGGGATTTGCATCTTTAAGGGAAAATAAAGGAAACGGGACAATGGTGGCTAAATGGAAAGGAATTCACTATTCTAAATAAGATATGAAATTTAAGTCTTGTGAATGAAAAAGTTAATCGTGAGAACAAGAGATTATGAATGAAACTCTTTCTCTCAACAAAAATTTTATGAAATTTTAAGTAATCTTTTTGTTGCTTGTGAGGTTTTTCTCACTTAACAAGAAAATAAAGGATACATGCTAACTATGATTTGCGGGGTGAAAGGGACTTCGCATACCACTATAATAGTATTTTTTTTGGGGGGTATAATATTAGAATAGTTTTTTCACCAACAAAGCTAGCACAATTGATAAATGGCTATGTCCTTTAAACATGACGTTTTGGGTTCGAGTCAAGTCATATATATGGAAAAAGGCTTTGTTAGAAGAAGCAAAACTCACTTTAGTAACCCTTGTTTTTTGGGAGGATTAGTATCTAGCTATTGGTTAGGGATATTACAGGGTCTATATATATATAAAAGGAATAGTTTTTCCTATTTGAGACCGATCCTAATATGAATATGATTCAATGTAATAGCACCAAATATTGTATAATATTTTTCCTCAAAAGGATATGGGCTGAACCAGGTAATCAAGATACTGATGATTTTAACGACTACATAGATACCCTGTAACTCTATTCGCATAAGGAAAAGGAGAAAGAAGAGGAGTAAAAGAAAGAAATGTTGGGACAAAGTGACAAGATCACAATAATGACCTCTAAATGGGTTAATAGTCACGAATCAGTCCAAGGCACAGAATGAAAAGGACACGACTTTTGGAGTTTTTTGTAACAGTAATGACTGAAGAAGGAAGCTTTCATACCTTTCTTTTTCCCCCTCATAACTGAGTCTTTGATTAACCAACTATTTCAGCCTCTGCCACTGCCTCGTGATGCTGATTGTTCATCCAACGCTTTCTAGGTCCTAGTTGACCCATCACAGCCAAAACAAAGCACAAAAACTCCTCCTTCCCTTTCATTATATTTGTCCTTCAAGATTACTGCTCAAAGGTTTAAAAGTGCAGTGAATACTGGGAAAAATCATGTATTGCCAACAGTACTTTAATGCCTCTAAAAACATTGTAATGAAATGGAGGGAGTAGTTTAGAATCTGCATAATTTTACAGCTAGCCTACTTTCAATAATATTAATTAATTAATAATTAGAATTCAGGCCACGGGAAAAAAAGGTAAGAAGAATGAATATGAGATGGTGGGCTTACTGCTCGGGTCAAAATTCAGGAGATTATCATCATAATCAGCACTGCCTTGTTTATTTATGAAAGAGGGATTAAATTAAGAAAGTTGGGCTGTGAAAGTGATTAGAGGTTGAGATAGGCAGAGAGACAAAGAGTAGGATTGAACAGGAATCACTTACTGATGATGTCACACTGCGTGTGAACAGTGAGTCCCAATCATCACGTATCCTGTTGCTGCCATTCAACTCTTAACTGTCATTACTCCATCTTCCTCCGTTACTTGCCACCACATAATTTCTCTTGAAAATTTACGGCTTCATTAACTAACCTCTCATAAATGAGAGCTGATGACACGGGGAATATTAATTAATTCACTTAAAGTGGCACCAGGAAGGTTGATTCTTTGAATGATAAGAAAAGAACAACAGTTATATGTACGTGGGAGGGATGAATGAGAAGAAAATACTCAAAAGAGATAGCTTCATTTTGCATTGTTTCATAGTATTTCCGTTGTTTTGCAAAACCAGAGGCTTCCTTAAATTTTGGTCTTCAATGGCTTCCAGTGAGAAATTCTGACGTGACTTTATGAACTGTGGACCTCACGCTCTGCGTATTGAATCCCTTGTCCACTTCATGTTATCGTTAAAGTTTTCGGACTAATACAATTTTTAATTCTTTAGCTCTCATTTTAATTTCAGTTCATCAAATTTTAAATAATAGATTTTAGTCCCTTAATAGATAAAATAGTCTAAATTTTTATCAAATCATATGGACCAATATTTTAAATAGAAAAAAACTTAAAGGACCAAAATCTATGATTTAAAATTCGAGGGATTAAAATTAAAATGATGACAGATTTAAGGGATTAGAAATTATATTAACACAGTTTTTTTTTTTATCAAGTTAAAATGATTTTACATTTGTGCTGTTTTCTACTTTTTAAGAGCATCTTATCATCAGTTAATTATGCTCGATCGATAAAAAATGAATTTATTTTTAATTAAGTAACACGCCACAAATAATACTTTTCTCAATATAAAAAACTGTCTCCTCCAAAAATATATCTCTATTTAACCGGACTATTGTGAAAATCCAAAGTTTTACTTGTTTTTGAAAGAAATATATTCTACACATTCATATTAATTATATTTAATTCTTTAAAATTAATTTGTAGAGTAACGAGAAGATTTCAATTGGGCGTTATAGGCCCAAAGTACTCTCCATATATTGAAATATATCGTTGGCTCACATGAAACTTAAAACATCGATCTTAGAATTGTTTAGATGGCACGTTAATAAAAGTTAATTCTCTTGATTTTTTAACCGGGGCATCCCATGCAATCGATTGCTTTACAAATTAAATTACTGCAAGCAGCACTTGCGGGACCACACTAGAATTTACGATAGGAATTAATATATATGGAGATTAAATTAAAATAAACAGGGCTTTAAAATTTACGCATGTGTAGTCTCATGGGGATTAACAATTGCAGTGCTATACATGAACAATGAAGAACTTTTCAGAAGAGATATATGGACATGAAATATTGAAAACAGAGAATTATACTTAATTAATTGCCCAATTCACACATCTTTCGACGTAAACTCGCTCGTGGTGTCTCGAAAACGTAAAGGGTGAAAATATCATGGGATCTCTGATCAAGACATTAACTTACCCTTTCTGCTTAAAATGTTTGATCGTGTCCCCTTTTCCATCTACAAATTTCTCCTGCCTTCTTAATTAATTCTACCAAATCATGCTCTACAGGTTTCACCTGACTGATAAATATATATATATATATATATGTATATCTCTGCACATTTCATGTAATCACACATATATCTGTTTTTTCTGTTGTTGTTTTGTTCGTGAATCTGTCAAGACTGAAAGTCAGAAAGGGGTGTAAAAGCGAAGAGCTATAAGGTGAAGACGACGTATGAGTAATAATGAACAGTCTGTATAACTATTGAAAGCATATTTAAAGGCACACAGTTTATGCTACAGTTCTACTTCAGTGCAGATATGGATCCTACAAATGCACCATATATCTTTTGGCATTCAAAATGATCGTGAAGGGTGAACTGTAAAGCAAAAACAACGCTTATCATGGATATAGTAAATGTTGTCAGATGGGATGTTTTAATAAGGGTATGTATAAAGAAGAAGAACAAAAGCAAGCCAACTTAAGAAGCTTTTAGTAGAAGGGGAACTTTTGAAAACTAAAGACAAGCGAGAAAGCGACAGGAGCAGAAGAAAGTGGTTCTAAATGCTGGGGATAAGAAAAACCTAGATTCATGGTCATGAGAGCTATACCACCAATCAATTAATTCCTTCCTGACTATATATGGATCCCATATATAATGCCAATAGCCTGAGCCCTTTTCATGCGCCTATAGTTTGCAAAACTGTCAACAGGAATAGGCCAGGTTAATTCCATGGTCTAAAACCACAAGTGTGACACAGCATGGTCCCATGAAGGCACAATTTGAAAGTGAAAATGAGAGTAAGGCAAGGCATCGCTCTCAATACGCGGGAGCCACGGGTTCAGAAGTGGAAGGCCAGGTGCCAGTGATGTTTGAATTGTGCAAATTGGTATGGTGACATGTAATTTAAGTGTTGATGTGCACTGTCTTTTGCTAATACATACAAGTATATATATGTGAATCTATATATATTTCTACCACCCGGCCTGTTTGATTTGTTTGCTTCTTCCACGCTGTTCCTAGTCTTTAGACTGCTGTTCTCGCACTGGCCAACACTACACTCTGGCTCTTTTTGCCGTCTCTGTGGTCAATTTGTGAACAGCATGTGTCTCATTAAATGCTAGCTAGCTTCTCCCCCCCTCAATAGTCATATCCCAACCTGAGGTTAATAATCCAAGATGGCCTGCTTTTCAAGTTTTCACTGTCTCTCAGGAATTAGAACAAACAGCTGTTGCACTATTCCGCTGCAACACACAACCTACCCTTATTTACTTATTTATTTACAACCAGCACATACACCTGATGAACCCCAAGATCAGTAATCTGAAGGTGACAGTAAAAATGAACAAGCAAGGATTGTTAATATATATGACAACTCCTATAATATATATATATATATATATATAATATAACGGGGCGAGAGATGACGACAATACATACATATGTACATGTCTAAGAACTCTCGCTACAGCACGCAGATGTTTGAACCGACCGGGTGGTGCGCAAACCGATGGAAATGCTGGGGACTAGTCGGAGCCGATTGTTGTTGTCAATGAATGATGGTGGTGGAGGATTTGAGAAACAGGTTGTAACCTTTATGGCTGACTAATTAACCGGGGATGCGTGCAATCTGATAACAAGGATATATTAAATTAAATTAATGGGAGGGTTTGCTTGTGAACTTAATTGTAATTTCTGGGTTTATTAATTACTGTGGAGGGAGGGTGGGGGAGGAAGAAAACGTGAACAAGGCCAAAAACAAGAAACTGATAGGTAAGCTTCATAAAGGAAATACTGTTATACGTACAGAATGTTTTCATCACAACATCAAACAGCCAAACGCCCAATCTGCGTCTTGCCGCCCTTCCCCCCTCTACCAGACAAAATAACATTATTGTTCTAATGACACCCATCTGTTTCTCTTCTGATCCATACGCTCCCCCCTTTTTTTTTTGGACTGTGATCCATACGATCCCTTTAATTTTAATCATGTTCCCTTCAGATATTTCTCATCCCGGTTTCAACATGATGCTCACCGTAAATTTATATTATCATGTAATTAATCAAATTACTACTGCTTTAATCTACTTGTTTGGATCCATCAAGTGTTTTATTATGCTTTGAGGGTTTGTGCATCCGTTTTCTAGTTTAGTTTGAACTGGAAGAGAAAATGGTTTCCCGCCATTAATTGCCAGAGTTAGAATCAATTTAAATACCCCTGTAAACTTCTAATTGGTTACGTATTAAATACTTATCTGCCTTTCCTGCTAACCAGTTAATGAACATCTCATCGTAATAAAGTTCTGGATTAGGAAAGTGTAGATTATAGCAGGGTTTGAGGGTTTTTTGTGTGACCTTCAGTCCAGAGTTAGGTTCATGCCAGCACTCTATCTTTATCCCTAACCTTCATCAATATTGTATATTGCATACATGTTTTTGAAATTAGAATTTTAAAATATAGTTTTATTACAATATTTCAAAAATTATACTCCATCTAAAATAAAATACCTAAAGTCATCATGATGCTATGTAGATAATTAGATATATCGTGTAAAGGGGGAGAACTGAACAAATTAATTAGTCAGGTGATGATAATTAGTTAGCTAAAAGACTTTTATATTGCATGATTATTTTTTAAAAATAATCATTCACTCATCTGATTCCTGGCTTTTTTTAATGAAATCGGACGGTGTGTTTTGAAAAAAGTTTCCAGTCCAGGCTTTTGATTATTTTCCTAGAAATGAAAATTGGATGTTCATGACAAATATTCATTCATCCGCCCAGAGAAAAAAGTGGGAAAAGATCAAGGGAAAAAAAAGTCAATTCACAATTGACTATGCTGAACGGCAAATTCTACCGAACAGACACAAACACACACATCGAGGAAATGAAAATAAAAGTGGAGGTTAATTGGACGGTGGTAGATAACTATAAACCGCCGGTAACGGCATTCTTCCGTAAGTCCATATATAATCACAATCAAGAATTTAAAAAAAATGTTAGCATGTTATAATAGTCAAAGGCGTCAAAATAAGACGTGACCACTCAATTCTTTTGGTGGAAAAAAAAAACCATGTTAGCTGCTCAAAAAGTCATATATTTTTAATTAGGGTTTCTAAAGACAATTTATGTTTTTGACTCGAGGGTCAAGTAGAATTAGTTCAGTCGGACCAGATAAGGAAGATTTGTTCTCATTAAGTAGGGAAAAACTTAAAACGGTGATAATATCTGTCTTCAATTCTTAACGCAGAATTTAACTATTTTTCGACTTCATTAACCAATTTCTCATGGGGTGTGTGTGTGTGTGATAAACGTTGAGGTTAGTTGAAGTGATTCAACGTTTTTTTAAGCCCAATCTTGATCAGTGTGTGTGTGTGTGTGTATATGCTCCAGTTTAATTTAGGTTAGTCGGTGTTTCAAAATAAAAGAGGCAGTAAAATATAATTTAGTGGCATGTTAACATGTAGTGTAATTTTTTAAGATTATACTAAACCCCCAACTCATGTAAATTAGATTAGTTCAGACCGCATTAGCCAGTGACAATTGAAAAATATATAATTTGTACTTCATTCATGATGGTGAATTGATATTAAATAGTACTACCTCCGGTCCTTAATATCGGTCCTTAATATAAAACCCTGTTTAACTTTTATTTTAGTCCTAAATATAAGACTCCAATCCACTTTGTTTCTCATATTTACTTAATTTTTTTCAAGATAATCCTTCTAATAATTATATTTTTAATTAATACACTTGATTAGTAAGGATATTTTAGGAAAGACAAAACCTAGTAGGACAAATAACTAACTCAACTTACTTCCTTAATCTTTTCAAATTAGTCAACTAGCTCTTATAATTAAGACCGGAGGTACTAGTAAAAACCTAGTCAGAGTTGTTGGTTTGCGCGAATGAATTAGAATCTTCTGAAAAAAAAAAAAATTAAAAGGCTGACTTCAAGCTCAAATAAAGACTAGCTAGACCGAACAAAAGAAAAATTCAAAGTTTATATTTATATAGGACATATATCCAGTCCAACCCTAAAATACTGGATGAAGCCAGCCAAAGAAACCTCTAATCATATAATGTTTTAACTTAATTATTATGGGATACAACAAAAAAGAAAAGGCAATTATGAAATTTATTGAGTAGCACGCTTAAATATATTTGTCATCCCTGTTCCGGTACTCCTTGCATATATATCTCTCCTGTGTCCACCACCCACTTCCTTCAGCCATCTTGTAGTCTCTCCATCTCTCTATAAAAGCAATCCCACCAAAGCCTTAAACTGTTCCCCCCCCCCCCCCCATCTCTCTCTGACTTACTTTTCTTTTGACCCTTCCATGGCCGATCCTTTCTCCAATTTCTTCTCTCCTCCTCCTCCTTCTGGATTTTTCCAATTCAATCCCATCCCTTACTATTATCCCCCTCCTCCTCCTCCCACCGCTCCTCCGGTATCATACCAACACCATCATCATCATCCTTATCTCCACAACTTCATCGCTTCTTCTTCTTCTTCTTCGCCTCCCACTTCCCCACCTCTCAGGGAAGCCCTCCCTCTTCTGAACCTCGACCCCACTAAGCATGGATCACATCATGAGCCTCATCATCATCATCACCAGTCTTGCAGTACTTCCATGGAAGTGGAGGACAGTACTGCTCCTAAGACTAAAGAAGAAGAAGATGATGAAGAGGAGGAGGAAGAAGAGGATGAGAATAGTGTGACTGTTGCACTCCACATAGGGCTGCCTAACCCTAGTGCTGCTGAGATGGCTTCTATCCTCTCTTCTTCCTCCACTCACGCACAAGAAGCAGCAGCAGATGGTGATGCTTTTGTGGATAACTCTTGCTCTGGACTCTCCAGGATCAACAAGGGCCAGTACTGGATCCCTACTCCTACTCAGATTCTCATTGGTCCTACCCAGTTCTCTTGCCCTGTTTGCTCCAAAAGCTTCAACCGCTACAACAACATGCAGGTCTCTCTCTCTCTCCCCCCCCCCCTCTCTGCTAATTCTAAAAGAGCTTCCTTTCTTCTTCTCAATTCCCTCTCTCTGTCTATACCACTTTTTTTCCTCTGGGATTTAAGTTCTTAATGGTTCTTACATGTTTCCGCGGAAAAAGGAAAAGATAGCTCCATTTTCAACCTGAATACTTCTTCTTTTCTTCCCTTTTTTCCCCCTTACTTCCTGGGTCATTTTTATCGATTCCTTACAATGATTAAAGTTATTAGTATTTATTTTTTTTTAAAAATGCACGGTGAAATTAAACGGTTTTGAGCTAGACAATGAGCAAATAGATCTTTTTTTCCCCGATTCAAACCATGACTTACATCAGTACCTTTCCTTTTCGCGGATTAAACTACTCAGCCATTGTTCCTTAATTATGTCCTTACTGCATTGAAGTCCGCGCTCCACTGCTCCATATTTTGGCAGCTGCTTATAACTGAACAATTTTGCAGTGTTTCTTCCAGATCGTTCAGATAATGATATTAATCTTACACCCCAATTTGTTTCTCTTGAAGGCCCCTCGGTCTGAATCCAAACAGCATCGCGATTCCTTAAAAATTCCCCCATATATACATGGGATATAGCGCTTCCCTCCTGCTCTCTCTTACATATTCATAATTTCTACTTGCGTCCTAATTTACTTCTTTTCCGTTCTAGCTAGATCCTCATAATGACTATCTATGTAGATTTCATAGATTTGCGGTGTTTGGTTTCAAAGATTCTCTAATCCAATGCTTCAGTGTATAGATACAATAAATCTCTCGAAAATTCAGGGTAAATATATATACCCTTCTTCATAAATGAAAATCAAATCGTAATAACACTTCTTGTATAGGTATTTCGGATATTTCCTTAATCAAGTAATTGGGTACGGTCTTCCTTTATTTGAGCTGACTGAGATCGGCCTCGAACACACACCTCCAGCCATATGTAACTGCACTATACCCATGCCTCGCCTATATAAGATGACAACTCGCGGCTGAACAACATATATATAGTACATATGGTTTCGTTGAGATTTACTGACAGTTTGCTTTTTTGCGTTAAGGCTGTAAAGGTTAAACTACAAAATTAGAGCTTTTGATTATCTTTTCTTTTGGAATGTCCCTAATTATGTAATTCCTCAGATGCATATGTGGGGGCATGGATCACAGTACAGAAAAGGGCCAGAATCTCTGAGAGGTACACAACCAACGGGCATGCTGAGGCTTCCTTGCTATTGTTGTGCCCCAGGATGCAGGAACAACATTGACCACCCAAGGGCTAAGCCCCTCAAGGATTTTAGAACCCTTCAGACACACTACAAGAGGAAGCATGGGATTAAGCCCTTCATGTGCAGAAAATGTGGCAAGGCTTTCGCTGTGAGAGGGGATTGGAGAACCCATGAGAAGAACTGCGGGAAGCTTTGGTATTGTATTTGTGGCTCTGATTTCAAACACAAGAGGTCGCTTAAAGATCATATCAAGGCTTTTGGGAGCGGCCATGCTGCGTATGGGATCGCTGGCTTAGAAGAAGAAGATGAGCCAGCATCCGAAGTAGAGCAAGATAATGAATCCACCTAGTGAGACAAGCGGCGGACCGATTCGTGATTTTGTATGTGTATGTGAATTATCTTAGAACCTTTTCCAACGGATCAGCAGGATTACTATAGCGATCATGGCTTGTATTGGGAACTATATATATAATCAAGTACGTACGTCAAATTTAAATGGGAAGCCAGCTTTTATTTTTTATTTTTCTCCCTCTCTTTTTATAATGCCTGTTTCTTTTGTTGAGTCGTCCTCTTACTCATCGGATATAATTTCCTTGCCCTTCTTCCTTCTTTTGGAATATCATCAGGGAGATACTATAGACATCATTAAAGAACTCGGTTCTCCTGAAAAGTTGACCTCTCATCATTGAAATATTTTGGCCCTCCGCTGTAGAGACCCCCCTCCCTTCCCCGTCCCTCACCTCCCAAGTACTGCTTCAGACATTGCATAACTAAGAATGTTTTCTTTTTTAGGTTTCTGATTGGGCAGGAGCATATTACTAAGTAAATTATGGCTAAAGCGTTCATAATTATGACAAAGGAGCGGCGCATACCCCAGAGAATATTCAGCTTAAAATGTATCCTGTTTTATTATATATATTACATGATTTTTTTTTTATTATAGGAGATGTAGTGCTGGCTATTTATTTATATTTTCAAATTGCTGATAGAGCTATATCAACAGCTAGCAAAAAAAAAAACTGGTTTTAAGCAAGTTAGATATTTCCGAATGTGTGCAACGAGTGCTCCATCGTATACTATATGTATGCATCTGGCTAGATGCATATGCATGGATGTTGAAGGAAGCACATGTACTTTTGGCATATGACAATATGTTGGGTGAGCACGGACAAAAACTCGTGGGGGAATTTCATGACTTTCCTCTTAAGATCCTCCGTGTTACCCACAATTATCCACATGAAAAGATATGCAGATGATGAAGTGAAGCTCAGTGCTAGTGGGTAACAAGGAGGCTGACAAAGTTTAATCTTTATTTGCCACAGACATATATGTTTTTGTAAAATTGCACGTGCCCTTGTTATTCTTGGGAAGGATTTCGGGGTCACACAGTGTTTCGATACATACAGGCAAAGACTCGATTCAATTCATGGGTAATGTTTGGAGATGATGGAAATTTTGTCACAGTATCCGTTTGCTGGGAAAGTTGAAAGGAAAAATATCAGCTTAGGGAGAGAATTTATATATATAAAAGGAAAGGATAGGGAAAGATTTATCGGAAGGGGAGGATGAACGAAATGATGATGGTCCCAGAAAGAACTTGGGTAAGGTATGATAGAGAGAAGTGGGAATGGAACGAAATGCAGCTTTGGTGGGGATAGGAGAGAGAAACAGAGGGGGAATGAAATGAAAGGCAAAGGCATATGGCTGAAATGTGAAATCTGCAAAGACTCAGCGAGGGAGGGGGTGGAGCCCAACGTGAGGTGGTTGGAGTTGGAGAGATTGGCAACATACACCGATGCCTCTCACCTAGCTACTGTAGCCTGATACGACCCTTCATCAAAATTACCACCCTCCCTAGCTCCCCCCCCCCCCCTCTAGACTCTTTCTAAGCCATGTGTCATGGGACGTACGTACATGTACATGTAATATAATGTATTGTGGTAGAGATAGTAATGCAGGAAATGAAGTCAGCTTTATGATTAGCAGAGGGTAATGGCTTTTGGGCGGAGAAGGGGGTTTTGTGTAAAACCATGGCCTCCCAGGCTCCCACACTGTGCGCTGTCAGTGGAAGGCCATGTGGATTGTGGGGTTTCCTCATTCTCTTTGCCACTGATGAGTCATCTCGTACGTGCTTATTAAAAAAGAAAAATAACATAAAAAGAAATTAAAATTTATTATATTCCGATCCAAGTGCTCAAGGAATTAAAATCTCAGATGAAACAATGCCTCACATGATATTTTACAGATATAGTCAAATAATTAAAATACCTTTGTATCAGATTTTCAAAAGAAAAAGTTATTAAACTTGTCACTATCAATTTATTTCTTGTTATTACTTATTCAACACTTGTTATTGGTAACTCACAACTTATTAATAAATAACTTATCATTGTCAATATATTTTTGTTATTATTTACCGTTTAACACTAGTTATTGTCAGTTCATAACTTGTTAATAAACTTTTTGATACAAAAGTATTTTTGTCATTTAACTACATTTACAAAATATTAAATCAGGTATCACTTTCTCTCCCGGATTTTGATCTCTTAAGTGCTTGAATTAAAATATTAAAATTTCTAACTTCTTTTCAGGTTATTTTTCTTGTTAAAAATTTGGGAAGCCATAAAAGAGGAAAACAGTAGAGTGTCTAAGTGTGTAGTGAGAATTGACAAAAGATTTAGGAGGTGTTTGGAACACCCTTTAATCACTTTTCAGAAGTACTTTTTTATAAATCGAGGCAAACTCATCTATGTATTTACTTCGTATACCTTAAAAATATTTCTGAAACTATGATTTTGTTTTTACCCAAACACTCCGATACGCAAAATCAAATATCATCCAAACCCTTTGTTACGCTCCGCACTTATCACAGTCTCCTGCGCTAGCTTTTATGGCCAAGTCTCTGTCTTCACTCTTCATCAGCTCACCCCCATACCATAGCGCCCATGCCCCCTTTACTCACTTTTCTCTCAACATGTCCCTATTCAAATAATTACATTCCCTCTCTTTCTAGTTTCTTACTCTCAAATTAGCATTTTATATCTGCTTGTATATTCGGGTGTGTGTATCCATTTATGAACAATTTATTTGCATATTTATAACATCTCATGTAATTTATTTTTCACAAACCACATGCACAAATGTGTTCTACGTTGAGTTTTGTGCGTCTCTCTATTTCATCTTTATTGTGTTGGATTTTGTCTTCTCTGTTCTTCACTAATTTGGATTTTAAATTTGAATATAAAATTTTACTTAAATATCAATGCATTTTTTTGTTTAAAAAAACTTCTACCAGGTTGCTACTTATCCCCCAAGTATTGCTGTGACAAAAGACAATCTAATGTTAGTCACGAAAAAGATACGTAACTGGATAAGCTAGTGCAGCATGTACGTTTTCAGATCTCTTAAAGGAGAATAATATAAATTTTACAGGGAAAAAAACAAAGGAAAGTAAGAAACATTATGGGTAGGTTATTCATAGAAAATTTTAAAGAAAGTGTATTTTATTCCCAAAAAGATAATAATATTATTACAGGTACGTGTACTCATTTATAAAGTCCATGCACATGCATCGATCATTACTCTGTTTTATAAGCTGTCCCTCCTGGGTCCATCTCTTTTATGAGCAATCAAATACGAAACTCGTTAAATAGACGCAAATTGGAGCATCATCCGCTTGATGTATGTTCTCATCTTTTTAATTATTTCTACCGATAAGCCTAAACAGTATTTAATCAGTAGTTAATTCAATATAAATAGAGGGTTAGCTAGCTAGTTGCGCAGCTCCATATGGCCCGGCCATTTAAAGGAAACCAAACAAGCCAGTACAGAAATAATATGTTATTTGCGATATTCTCCTTTTGCTTTCATATTCCAATACACGGTAGGGACAGCTTTGTCCCCCTGGGCTCGAATCACCATCTTTTTTATTTTATTTTTAATTTATTTCTCTTGTTTCCATATATAAACCTTTTCTTAATTTTCGGATCTAATTAAAATAATTGCAATTGCAACCCTAACTTTCGTCATTTGGAATGCACGTACTCCATGAGTTCCTTGAACTGCAGGTTAATTTATTTATGCCTCCAAAAACGATAATTAGTAGAATGATGTCGGGCTGTCACCTGGGATTTAAATAATCATTTTTTTGATCCCTTATTGACGCCAATATAATTAATATACCTATTAGTCCTACGTCTGTATATAAGACTCTGATAATAAAGCTATAAACGTGGGGATACAGACATAATTACTCATCAAGAATAATCAGAGATCCACTCAAGGCCGATCCAAAACTCATCATCCAATTAGGTGATGTATATTTAAGCCAACTCACTCGTGTTGTTGAGCACTCAATTAATACATATTTTTAAAAACATAAAACGAGTTCCATACATACATATATATATAATTTAAATCTATGTTTTTTCATTAGTCATTACAGACATAAAGATATCTTAGATTGTTTGCCTGTTTAGAACATTCAGAAATTAATAATACGACTTAATTAATATTTTGTAAGTTAGTTAATAATGTTTTCCCCTCTGGTGAAAATGGTTAAAAAGGGGGGATAATATGGACCACTGATGGATCAAAGGAGGTTAATTTGGCCGGGGGAACTTTAGATATCCTCCTCACTCAAAGTAGATGAGACAACTTTGTTAGGGAGACCCCAATCAACAAAAGGTAAAGGGGAAAAAGGAAAAAATAATCTTGACTCATAATCACCATAACTTTGAAAACAATACAGCATCTATTTAATTTGACAACACGTAATTAAATATTAAAGCAAAAGGAAAACAAAAATCCCTCTTTTGGACTACTGTGCCCGGGAGAACTAATTAATAATAATCTGCCCTTTATTTTCGATAAGCTTTCTTCCCCATCAATTATTGTTATGTATGACACATGCATGGCTACTTTCATCATTTTCTTTTGGTATTGATGCTCCAAGATTCTCCAATTTAAGGGCGTGTTTGGCATCGGCTATATTATAACAAAAAATCTTCAAGTACAGAATTAGAAAAGAAAGAGATCAGGCTGGGACGTACAAAAAGACGCGCTAGCTAGCAGCAAATTGATATATACGTGGGGAAGGAAGATTTTGAAATGGGGTTATACTTTTTGCTGAAGGCTGAGGAGTGATTAATGATTGTGTTTGAGGTTCATGGCCATCAAATCGATCATAAGATAAGTATATAATATAATTCTTTATTTAATCTTTTTTTTTTTTTTGAAAATACATCATGAGTTGCATGCAATGAATGAGGTAGGTGTTGGTGGCTGAAGATTCTATTAGCTAGAGAGAGACAAAGAAAAGCTGAGGAAAGCCGCAGGCAAGGGCACTTATGAGCGATGAGTCATATGCAAGCAAATCCACACGAATAACCTTTGAAAAGTACTTCCATTTACTTCAAAAGCATATCACAGATCTTATGCAGTTCAGCTTTGCAGGCACAAAATCATTAGCAACAACTGTGTGTGTTTGTGTTTATTTATATATATATATATATATATATATATATATATATATACACTCTTCATATCTCCCTCTCCGTGCAGCAAATTGAAACAAAGCAAGAAAAAACAAGCTAAGCTAACCAAACAGTTATCTTACTGAATCTTTCTCTGGCTATTAAGGGAGAAAAATCAATATTGCAACTGCTTTTCTGTCGTCTCTGTCTATACTTTGACATGACTCTACTGATAATCCTGCCATGGACATTCTCTCGTGGGCAATATCTTCTGTATATTTTCCTATTCCATTATAATTGCCGACAAACTTTATTACTATTTTATGTCCTTAATATAAGATCCTGTTTGACTTTTATTTTGGTTCTAAATATAAGACCCCAATCCATTTTGTCTCTCATATTTATATATATTTTTTCCAAAGTAGCCTTTCTAATAATAGTAGTTTTAGTCAATACACTATATTAGTAAGAATATTTTAGGAAAGACAACACCTATTTAGGATAAATAACTAATTCAACTTACTTCCTTAATTTCCTCAAATTAATCAACCGGCTCTTATAATTAGGACTGGAAGTAGTATATTACTCAAACGGGGTTGGATCATAAGAATAACATCATATCGTTTTTTATTGCTAATTAGTTTCGATAAATTTTATCAGCATTTACCAACTAAGGTTGCAACGCCTAATTCACAGCGGTGGAAGGGATCTTCTTCAATTTTCAGAAGAAAATTAACTACTTTTCAAATACATATGAATATTCACAGTACAATGATATTCATGGAATAAATAATTTTAAAAATTTCAGCCTGTGTGGGAAATATTCTTATTTCGATCAGTATGGCAATTAACGATGGAGATTAAATATAGGGTTTAAGATAATTCGGGGAGGAGAATTGTGTCAACTAATTAATCCAAGGGATTTAAGCTAGTCGGTTAAGGCATGTGTGAAACCAAAAGGAAGCCATGATGGTAACTTTGAATGAACAGGATCGCCAAGGTTTGACCGACTCGTGAGAGGCCATATTGAGACGTTAGAAGAATGATTTAGGGCTTGTTTGGAGCTCCGTTCAAAACGGGCTTTTAAGTAAGTTCACGTAAGCCGAAATAAAACTCTTCTCACATACTTACCTCGTATTCCGTAAATCACGTTTGAAAAGCTACTTATAAGTCAATCCAAACAAGCCCTTAGCGTGGGCTAACTACGTACTACGCAGCAACACATAGGGGCCCACTACATTTTTATTTGTAAACAAGCAACATTATTTCATGTGTTTTCAATTCTTATCCTTAATATAAAAACTAATTAACTTATCTTAGTAGATTAAAAAAATTTGTTAAGTTAGTTATCTTTAATAAATAGATGTTGTTTTTCCAAAATATTATACTAATCAAATATATTGACTAGAATTACTATTATTACAAGGACTACCTTGAAAGAAATGGATAAATATGAAAATCAAAGTAGATTGGGTTTTATATTTATGACCAAAATAAAAATCAAATGCACTGGGTTAGTACTACAAATCAAAAACATCTTAATATCCCTTTTGCTTGTAGTATTTGATATGACCTCCAGCTCCATATTTCATAATATAATAGTCGTATATTTTATTTAAAATATTAATTTTTTCACCTAATATTCTTAACTAGTTATAAATTTTTCTAACTAATTAACTTGACTTTTCCTGCTAATAATTTTTATTAAAAGTAATCTTGAGATTTTACCAAAAATAATTAATTTCAGCTAACTTTTTTTTTAATTTGCATAGTAGTTAATTTGAGCTTACAAAAAGGATGGCCGGGAATGGGTAACTCATATCATCGTGGTACGCATATCTTTCGCTGAAAATAGACCTTCCCGTTGAAATTCAAATAGCAAAACTTTTCCTTTCAAAAAGAACGCTTTCACCATCTTCCCAGAAGGATCATATCCCTGCATGTTTTCTTGATACTAACCATAAAACAAAAACAAAAAAGCAGAAATTGAAAGTTCAAAAGCATAACAAAGTAACATTGCGCACTAACCCAAAATAAAAGTGACTTTTCTTTCCATTTTTTACGTTGGGAAATATTCCTACCCTACTTTCGGATTATATACGTTGGAATAATTTGTATAAATAAATATGTAAAATCACAGAATTGGCAAGCGTACGATATTGTTAGTCTTGAAGAATTCTGTATGTAAAGATTTCGTTCCTGTATGCTAGCAGTACGCTATAAGTTAAAGACACACACACACACACAGATTGATGATAAGTTTTATGATTATTAATTCATTCTCATAGTTTGACGTTTCGTTATGGGGGAACTTCACAATACCGCAGAACGAAATTCTTTGGACGATGCTTTTGGTGAACAAGCAAGGACGAAGCTTTGAATTAACTGATCACGAGTAATGCAAGCATTTGCTTCTGGCAAAGTCTGAGTATAATTTAATTTTATCATAATTTCGAGAATAATTAAGCCTGCGGAAGAAATCGAGTGGGATGGCTGAAACTAAATGTTGACGGAAACTGGAAATTTTAAGTGCCTAAAGAAGGGGGCAATTTTGAGTGATTCTGTCGAAGTTTCAGGCCTTATGATGCATGGAAATTCCAGAAATTATATAGCCTAAGAGATGAAAAGTTTCCCATCATGATTAGACAGTTACGATGTCTATTTAGTGGTCGGAGAAGCAAATAATTGCACTAACTATAGCTGGGTCACTCAGCTCAATCGATCAATAGATATATGGGCTTATTAACTAGTTATCATTACAATTAATGATCCCCGTTAGCACGTAGTAATCATCATCAGTTGTTGGGTGGGGATAGAGCCATAGAGGTATATAGAGGTGAACAGGGCTCCCTCTCTGAAATGTCTAGCTTCGATGCTTTCTATGAAAATTTCACATTTTATTATATGACGAAGACAATTAAGGGCACTAATATAAGTAGAGGGTCAAACCCCGTCAAACCTTGGGCGCGCGCACTCGCGCACACATCAGCTGCATTGAACTAAACAATTTAGAACTTTGGGAGAGTTACAAAGGGCCATCACAGAAATCACCAGCTAAGCGAAGAGGAAAGAAATTATGAGATCTTCAAGGAGGCAACAATATGTTGTCTTTTCACACAAGGAAATGCATTATACAGTACTCGTGATGGGATTATAGGATAGTGGTACATATAGGGCAAGGTGTGAAGACAAACTAAAGAAGTTACGGGTTTAACCTCTCAAAATATTATATAAATATAAGTATTCATCTAAAATTACTAAAAAAATGTTTTTAAAAAAATTGCAGTATCAACAAAGTTTGTACCATACTAAGATATGGTGTCATCTTAAAGCGACAATGGCTTTATCTTTTTGGTGCGAACCCCCATTCCCATATGTCCCGGTCGTGTTATTCCTCACCCTCCTCTCTGGCAGCTGGCCTTCAATGCAATCTCTGAAATATCAATCTCACACGTTTCGATTTTGCAGACAGCTGCGAATGAATCTGCATATAAGACACATACAGTGCACGTGCTTATATTAATGATCATGGATCTTAATTCTGATCAGTATTGAACTATAAAATTAGATCTTATTAAGAACGAAAGATAGCAGTATTCGGTAAAAATATAAGAATCAAATGAAGGATGCGTAAAGCATAATGTGTTGGGGAGTTTTAGGTGGGGGGACGACTTTGAACGAGTCAAATTTATGAGGATGTGGTGGTGGCGTACGAAGGACATATAGAAATGGGCGATGCATAATGAAGAGAGGACATGCCTTTTTGCCCTAACGAGGGATCCTTGATTTAACACATTATTCACAGCTTTAAGTCTTTCTGCTTTCTGAATGAATGAATGACTTGCACACACAAACACACACCCACTCATATTTACTACAACCACAAAATCTGATGTGTTGTGATCCCAATATTCATTCTTTGAAAATCATGGACGCCTATTAATTACTAACTCCATCTGCCTGATTTATTAATCACTGGTTTTCAGTGTGTTGTGTGACATGTCTGGGGAATTAACGTTCCCCTCTTTAATGCCCATCCATAAATGCACATTTGGGAATTGTGGGATTTCTTTCCTCAAATAGCCACCCATTCTCAGTGTCTGTCTTTTTGGTTCCCTTTAGCTGTTGGTCTTTGCTTAGATCGCACCCATTCCTTTCCTTTCCATCTTCCAAACTTTGCCCTTCCATTTCTCCCAATATACTCCCTCCATTTTTAGCCACACCTACAACTGATTCAGGACTGTCAAGTCATTAAATTTGTTTGAAGATAAAAATAACTTCTAAATTTACGAAGAAAAATTGTATCGAATTTTGGATAGAACATCTTTATAAAATGTAATTAATATTTCATTTGGTGGCTTGTAATAAGACCACTCATTTCTTTTAGAAAGTGCCTATAATAGTGACCATAGTAATGCCATTTCGGTTTTATTTATAAGTTACTTTTGACATATTTCACCTAATTATTAGTTAAAAAAAGCTTAAAATTTTGAAATTTATTTAAAAGTTTAATGAATCCATGACGATATTCTTATTGAATAAACATACTTTAAAGATTAAATGACATATACCAGCATGTAATAAAGAGGAAAAATAAAGCAATGATTAAATAAATTCCCTCCCTCTGCTGTATGTTCCTTGAAAGATGTATATTTAAAATAAAAGCGAGGATACTTTTTTAATCAAAGTTATTATTCATTAACATCGGCAAATTTTTAAAATACATACTTCATTGACAGGAGCATAATTCGTTGTCCTTGGGGACGTGGAGAGGAGCATAATTCATTTTTAAGGGGGCGAAGCTATTTTTTATTTTCCTCTTTTTTATAATTATCTAATCAAAGAAATTATTGCAGTGGTATTAGTTAATTACCATTTTCAAAACGCGTGTGCTGTAGCCAAAACAGATAGGAGTTTAAAACTACCGGGAATGTTTTATTCTGTTCCTGATCACAAAAGAGCCCTTTTGGCTTCCTAATTAACCTCCACTGTGTATTTGTTTTTTGTATAAAAATTTTAGACAGGATTCCGGCTCAATCCAAACCAAAGATAGAATACTTGAACCGTTCCTCTTAAGCGATACCAATATAAGGGAGGATAAATCTACATTATATCCTTAGACATTGACTACCGGGAAATCAAACCCCCCTTTTTTGGATGAAAGGATAAAATTATTACCGCTAAACTCTGCTTAAACTTTATTATATACATTTGTTTTGATTATCGCATTTCGTCTTTTTGAAAGATAACTAGTATTTTATTCCCCATAAAAGAATAACCGCACCGTCACGACAAAAAATTATCCGATGGCTTTAAAGTGTGATGTGTCCATTAATTTAGGACTTGTTTAGAATGATTTATAAGTAGTTTTTTAATGTGATTTATAGAATACGAAATAAATATGTGATAAGAGTTTTGTTTTAGTTTACATGAACGTACTTAAAAGTGCTTTTTAAACAGAACTCCAGATAAACACTTATTGGTTATTCGTATTCCCTTCGTTCTCGATGCTCTTGGGGGATCAGTCCCCACGTGGATATAGTCTGAAATCAGATAATATCGATCAACGTATTGGGCCGCAAGAGGCTGTTAAAAATATTGGGCTTGATCCATAACTCGTGGGGCCCGTAACAAGCATCAATCATCCTACCCGCAGTTCACCCACAAGGCCACGAATCGATATTTGCGCAGCGACACCAAGTTAGACTCTTTTTTGTAGCAAACCCATCTCGACATACAATGTTGGGCTCTGCAATGGCAAATAATTTGTAAACAGTGTATTCGATTAAAAAAAATGTATTCAATTATAAACCATACAATTAATGTTTTATTTTTATACATTGATCTTTAAAAAAGGATCCAGAAAACTGCAGTGTGAGTGTGCAACTCATAAGATCTCGAGCTTCCTAACTACGATAATAGAACAATAATTGCATTTTAAATCTGAAAATTAATAGCAACGAGTCACGAGTGGAGTTGTGAAGATGTGTGTGTGAGTAAATTGACAATTAAAAAAAAAGAAGCATGCGTTAATCTCGGTAAAAATGAGGCATATATAAAAAGAAAATTATAAGCTGGCAATGTAGAAGGGAATCCGCGCGGACGCTAGAGGAACCATTAATTGGTCTTCGGTGAAGAGCAAAAATAGTGCCTTGACACGCAAATAATTGAGCAACCCTTAAATCTTGGAAAACCACACGCTTCCGAACATTTCACAGCCTAAAAATGTGATATTTTTCCAAAGCAATTCTCAAGCCCTCCCCCTTAAAACCAAGAGCAACGTATAACCATAAGACTCGGGGAAAGAAAAGGTCCGGTTTCTTCATCGCCAGCGAAGTGAGGTCTCTCGAACTTCTTTTTCAGTCACCATGAACATGAAGGTTTCTTGCGCTGTTCTCATTGCTGCCGCCTCCGTGAGCACTGCATTGGCCGACATGGCAGTCACTACTCCGGCCGCCGCTCCCGGCCCAAGCAGCTCAGCCCCGGATGGCTTGCTGGTTGTTGGCTCCGTCTTTGGTGCCTCCTTCTTGTCTTTCCTTGCTTTGTATTTCCAGTGACCTCATCAAACATGCAAGAGCCTAAACCTGGGAACAGAATTGCGTGGCAAGGAAGGAGGCTTTCTGTGGATGAAAGGAGAGAGAGGAATAACGATACAGCTTCATTTCAATGACGACCATCGTCGAATTTGCTATAATTTGCTTTCACACGAATTTATTTATTTATTTTTATTTTTTTGATTTCTCGTCGTATCTTCATTTCCTTCACCCTGTTTTAATTTTAGCAGTTCAAGCTACACAAAGGAATATCAATTAACCTACTAGATGATGATTTAATTCATTTCGTGTGAATATAACCTGTGAAGTAGAAAGGAATCAGTAAAATCTTATTTTTCCAGTATTCTCCAATCAAGCAACAGTCTGAAGGGGGAAAAAAAACCTCGTGTTACATCCGAAAATACACATCTCTTACATTAATGTATAAATTAATTAATGAAGATCACCTCTCACGAATTAGGTTTCAGGATTGAGTTTTTGTGCAGACATGAGGCTCTTTGTCAACCATATTGCCGTCTCTCTGGAAGAGACGGCTTCCGGCCCAAATGGTCTCAGCACGCCGGCAAGCTCTTCGAGTTTGTCTTGCTTGAGTAGCTCAGCACATAATTCAAGTAGGGTCTCTAGAGCATGAGCTCTTTCCTGGCAGGAACTATCCAACTCGCTCTTGGCTTCATCACCCCCTCTTGCAGTAATTGTACTCAATGAATTGTCACTTGGTGTCTGATCAACCACACAAGCACTATCATTTTCTTTATGCCTGGAGCAACTCAGGTCGTGTGGCTTTTCTCCGCCTTCATCATTAGCTGCCACGGTATCATTAGTCTCAGAAGATAAGCACATATGGGAGCCTTCTGTAAATGCATCTGGGCCTTCCCTCTTCTGTAAGTAGACTCCTCCCGATTCAGGGTCATCTTCAACCTTACTGCTAGGCTGCAACGCTGGTGGTGACAATTCCTCATCAAGAGACCCACCTTTATCAGTGCTTCCTTCGCTTGAAGCTGTTGATTTCCTGAAGTCCTCAAGATTGACATCTCTCCGCACTTCAGCTTTATCGTAATCTCCATTAGGAAAAGCATCCTCAACTTCCGTGGTCCCTGCAATCATGTCAACCCCTTCTGATTTTCGTTGTTCAGCAGCAACTACTTGTTCTTCATGCTTAGGAACTGGGATACCCTCTGACGTAATTTCATTGTCAGTTGTCTCCCTTGTAGGTATGCTTTTATAGTCTGCTTCCTTGCCCATGCTGCAAATGGTTGATTCAGATGTTGTTGATCCATCCTTCGAGCCACTGATACTAGTAGATGATTCAGTTATGAAGCTGGTAGGATCAACCAGCTTGGTCTGAAGGATGTCTTCTGCACTGCTTGAGACTGATTGCTTGCCGTTCTTAGGCATATCTTCATTTCCCTGAAATGGATGAATCCTAATCAAAAGATTTTGTAATCCCAATTCTTTGTCCTTACGTTCTTTTCTGCCACCAGATTTATAAGACCTCTTTGTTTTATCCTTTGAATTGACTATGGGATACACTGGAAGAACATTAGATGATGCATTACGACATCGGAGAACATATGGTTGTAAAAGAGGGTGCCTTAACAACTCAGCTGCCTGTCAACAAATAGATGCTGCATAATTAACACTTCTATCCAGATTAATCTGAAATAACATCACAGGTTGAATTGAACTCACTGTCGGTCTATGTTCAGGGTTTTTCCTGAGCATGCTCTTTATGAGTTGTTTCCTGTTGCATAGTCATCTTGTTTCAATATCAACATTTACATGAAAGGCAGAAAGTTACGCAGCTGGAAGCACAAATCTAGAGGTACATTTTGGTTGCTTTAGACATAGGAGTATTCATTTTGAGGAAAAAACGATAAATAAACCAATGATCAAAAGATCAAGGGAGAAGAAAAGCCTGAAAGCTTTGTGACTGGCAATGGTCTTAAAGCAGTTACTTACAAGGTGGAAGAATAAACAATAGGCAATGGAGAAATGGAGGACCTATTTATTTTATTGATAAGCCCAGCCATATCCTGTTACATCCATGTTTTTTCATCAATTTTATCTCATATATGCATAATGAAAAATTGGAGACAAAATAGCTTGTAATGATAACAAACACAATGGTTCAAGTTGGTTCTTACAGGAGCACGAAATGCTGGTTGATGTGCTGCAATTTCAAACATGCAGCATCCTACAGATAAAAGAGGTCTCATTATTGCAATAGGTCATGTACCAAATGGTTTTTTCAATGACAAGTATCAGTAATGCACAGTTCTTACCAAGTGACCATATATCAGATTTATAACCATAGGGTATATCTGCAAGTAGCTCAGGACACATATAGTTCGGAGTTCCAACAACCTACACAAATAAGGCATGATGAGCGGATCTAATTGAAGTGTCACTAACATCAGCGATAAGTTCAGAGCAAGATACGCATGCATATGAAACGTTATTGATACTGAAATGGAAAGCACCCACCACTAAGTATGGATGTCTGTTACCAATAATAGAACTAAGTTTCTCAACAGGGCATCAGAAAACAACAACAGTATGTCAAAGATATGCACAAACCGAGGAAGCAAGGTCTTCCGTGTTAAGCAGCTTTGCCAGACCAAAGTCACCTGTATAGTACACACAAGACATAGTTGCTTTAGGACCAACACTAAATCGAACCCAAATAGGTAAGCTTTCAAAGGACAATGCATTCATACCAAGACGAATGTCGTTATCTTTGGTGAGAAATATGTTGGAACACTGAAACAAAATAAAGTTACATTACCATATACATCATGTAAAGAACTTCCTTGCCAGTACAAGGGAATATGTAATACCTTAAGATCTCTATGGAGCACACGATTAGAGTGCAAGTAGTCCACAGCTATCAGCAACTGAGTGAGCCATTTGCAGACCTTCTGCAGGATAAAATGACAATGCAGAATGGGTATGGAATACTCACACAAGAACATATTAAGAATGGTTCATGAAATATTACTATTACCTCCTCAGGAAAAAATGATCCCCGAGCTTTCTTTATGTTCTCAGCCCTGATCCAGAGAGATTCCAGTGTTCCATCATTCATCACCGACACTCACATACCCATATTGGCATGTACATAAATGTATAACAGATGATATATGCCTTTCTTATACAAAAATGACACCAACAAAATCAATCCTTGGGCTAGGCTATGTCATCTTAACCCTCAACTATGATTAATATAATTAATGATATGAAGTGTTTTTCCCCAGCATATTCAAACTCAATTAACGAGGATTCCTTTGAAAAGTCTCCTTAACATCTATCAAATGCAAAACATCCACGCACACCCCACAACTAAAAGTTTCTGACTTTCTGCCTTTTTCTGAATCCTTGTTGCCATCTGTCTAAAAATTGAAATTTCAGCCTGAAATTCCATGTTTTTTCAGTACAAGAATAATATTAATCTTTTGTGCATATTTCAGGTCTCGTAGGCTTTCACTTAAGGAACCCAATGGCTTAAGCTTTCAGGTCAAAAGTTTACTTGTTAATTTCTAATAAAATCTTCCTTTTTCCTTACAATTTATTAGGGGAGAGAATATTTAATAGTACTGTCATAAAGGAACAAAATTTATTGGATAGACATGCTCTATGATTGTAAACGATACATTAATAATCTTATTTCAAGCCAGAAAGCTTCAGTTTTACCAACAGTTCCCCCCCCCCCCGGGGTGACGACAGATATTACTTACATGTCACCTCCTTCACAATAGCCAGTTACAATGCATATATACTCCCCCTGCAAAACATGAGAATCTCAGAAAGAGGCCATTAAAGAGTCATAAGCTCGTAACCATCAGAACGATCAGGCGTGCAACTTTAAAATTCCAGACCTATTTAGTCAACTGTTAATACAAAAGAAAGATTGTGTATTTACCTTCTCTACCCAAGCATCTTTGTACTCCACAATATATGGGTTATTTAGTTTTGCAATCAGGTTCATCTGTGACAGAGATAGAATAACCAATGCATGTAAGCAGGTAAGAATAACATTAAAAAATGGCTTCAGACTTGTCTTAAGACAAAGTCTGAGAAATCATTCTAAAGAAATCTGTTTTAAAGTTATTAAAAACCTTGCTTTGAGTCATACTTGTCTACTTGACACAAAATGCCATATTATTAAGCATTGCCACCTTGGCCAAAAAAAAGGTGCCACGGTTGTGCACGCATAAGAAACTGCACTAGACAAATCTCTCTTCTCTGGAAGTCTGATCAGTATCGTTACTCTAAAAGGCAATGATATGTGACATACGTCTTCAAGATTGCATCAAATCAAATTAAACTGAAACAGCATTGGCTAATATCATGTTTTTTGTATAACTAGCAGGGCAGAAGGGATACTGCTTGCGAGATACACAACATATGCAGACGACTTCCTTCTAGAATGAAGATAGCATTGTCAGTCAGCAAAGGCATGTTCGTAGAGTCATAGAAGAAAAAATGGTATTCAGAAAAATTGAATATTACTGAAAAGTGTGGCTCATTTATGCCACTAATATGACCCAAAGGTGGTAGCTAACGGATGTGAACGACAGTTTTTTTTTTTTTTCTCTCATGCAAGACACAAGGAAATATATTAAAACAGCATAAATTCAAAAGGTTGTATAGTGTACACTAAAGATGAATGTATCGGTTGGAAGGGTGTTACACCAACCTCTTGGTGCGCTGTTCGCTTGAATTTCTCGGTTTGCTTGGTCAAGCGAATCTTCTTCAACACATACCTACCGAAAATGAACAGCATTTGAAGTAAAAATTGCAGCTTACAGAGAATTCTATTTAATCGAGCAGGTGTAATTAAACACACAGAGCTTTAAAAAAAAATAATCTTCGAATTTCCATTGTTAAGGCATACATTTTTTTACCACAAAAAGAAAAAAGGAACTCCGACCCATTGTATGCATGGTTTACCATTTACAAAGTAGCAACCATGAGGATAGAATTTGTGGGAAGAGTGTCTTACTTCTTATTCTCAGAGTTATGGAGAACAAGGTAAGCGGAGCCGAATGCCCCTCTGCCAATTTGCTCAATCACTTCATAGTCTTCCATCTTGGACCTGGGGTCACCATTATCGGTCTCCATGGAAAGCTCCAAAAGCGGGCAGACAGACGGTGAAGCTGCAGATCCTAATTGCTGCAAATCCAATTGACGCAGCAGAGCAACAATTCTGTGGCGAAGGCTCACCAACCTTGTCCTCTAGCTCTGTGTTCAATCCAGACGGGCTAATTAAAGGCAACCGGTCGATTGAAGAGCATTAATTAGGGAAAGCAACTATCGCATGAGAACGAGTTCGGACACTCCTGAATAGGTTCCTGCACCTATTAAAGGGTTTCACATGCAGAAGGGGCATAAATGCGAGTAAAGCTAAATTCCGTAGTTATGATCCTAAACAACCTTCTGAGGAGAGAGAGGCAAGGCTTGACTAGGCAAAAGCAGAATATTGCGCTGCCGAGAAAAAAAAAATGAAAGCTTGATGACTTACCCCAAAAAGAACCAAGAGGGGAAGACAGAGAGAGACAGGTGGAAAGACAACAAAGTCACTCAATTATAGTAAAGCCCAATGTCATATTCATATTGTCACATTTATAATACTTTTGCTATTTTTTTAATTTAAGTTCGAGCGCATCATAGCTCCCACCTAAAAAGAAAAGAAAATGGGGAAGTAAAGTGAGAGAGAAACAGGAAGTGTGACAGGTGTGGAAAACTAAAGAAAAAGGCAAATCCATATCCTTGCTTGCATTTACAGATTCATGGGAGATCTTCGCTCGCAAGAGGGGATGTTCCTTCCACGAAGTTGAGATGTCATGGTCCCTGCACCTTAAAATAAAATCATCCAAAATTGGAACGACCCAATCCTAATACTGTTCATAAAGTTATTTGGTCCTGAGTTTTCTTGTGAGGCCACCCACCAGCGTGGGTCCAGTGCAGTGATAATGGTTTAACATCTCAAACTTTTGCCTTCTCCGGCGGAAAGGCATTTCTATTTTTTTTTTTTTTAAATTTTTTTATCGTATGGATAGTTGATCTGAAAATCTTTCGCTGACTTCAAATTTTGAGGGGGATATAAAATGGAGGATGATTTTGCTAATGCAATAATGGTCAACAAACATGTCGTAATTATGTTTCCAAAATTGAGTGGTTTTGCAGCTGATCGGTTTGTTTAGGAGTAAGTGATGCTATCATTATTTGCATTAATGTTTGATGAGCCAGATTACCTGTTGATTTGGTAGTCGTGGTGTCAAATCTGGACCTAATTCTTCTGTTCAACCAACCTTCTCAAGAACCCCCTGATTATATTTTTCTATGTAAAGTCACGGTATAGGTACGGATGAGAAATTCTGCAACGTACATCATTAATATGTTGTTTGATAGTTAAATTAAATTAAATCGTATAATTATACCCCAGGTTATAACGCTTTATTGTCCATATTTTGTTTCACAGGGAATAAGTAAAATAGTATTAACGGGTGATCCTCCCTGGTTAAAGTGGCACTCACCAACTATTTTCTTCTCAGGTTCTGTTTATACTATTTTCCGGTCACCCTTGTCCATTGCAGCATATTTGACAAATGACTTTTTAGCTTACGCATTCCAAGGAAAAAAAATAATTATCTCTTCGACTGTTATTGAACATATAACTGATTGATGAGTGTTGCGTTCCCACAAAAAAAAAAAAATCATCGACGTTATTGAACAACGACTCTTTAAGTGACCCTATATTAAATTGTGTGTACAGATGGGAATTTCAGAAGTTGGTGATCCACCCAAGCAGAGAAATCAAAGCACTCGCCACTTCGAGTAACCAATTCTTCTGTACTTCTTAAATTGAACTGGAGGACGATTAGTATCTGGGCATATGAACCTTAAGTGAGCCCAGATAGATTTTTGAAGGCCTAAACCAATGGCTGCCCAATGTGGCGCTGTCTAACAGGCCGAGTTGTTAATTAAGGAAGCTCATGAGTAATTGCGCATTCTAATCCCAACTCTAAATGGGCCGCCTTTTTCATAAGCACGCCACTTCCCCCTAAAAAAAAATCTAAACAGAGTTACTAAAAATGATCTTTTTACTTTCACAGTTTACAAAGAAAAGCACGGAACGACTTTTTCTTTAAAATCAATTTCAGCTGGCTCCGTAAGTTTTGACTTGAATACATGGATGGAGTTAATTAAGAACTAGTTTGCGGCTGTGTCACTAACCCTAACAGTCTCATAAAGTTACTGGAGTGAAGAAAGGATTCGCAGAAGCAAACATCACACAGAACGATGTTGGTTTAAGCTCTCCCAACCAATAATCATTGAACCGAGCTGAGGTTGCTTCTGCCATCAAATTGAAAGCCTTCTCAGGAAAGAAAAGCTTCACCCATCATACTCCCCACTTACATCTATGCAATCAAGCAAATCATTCTTTTCAGAGTCAAATCCTCAATCCCTTGCTTCACACGTCACTCTTCTATTTATGCCTGCCTTCATTCACCCTGCATTTTACTTTACCCTTCTCGTATTATATTATAAAACCACCAAAACAGAACATGGGTGTCGGGTATGCTGGCTGACTGCTCAGAGCCATTTCTTCTGCATTATATTGTTCTGTTCTGGAAAAACTCACCAATACTCTCAACGAGTAATACCCCGCAATGCTTCAAGTCACCCCGTCTATCCCACTTCTCTTGATCCAGACTCTTATCAGAACACTCAAACATATGTTCATCGCAGTTGGCCAGACTACAGAAATCACACACTTGGCTTCAATATTGCCGGCACTGGTTCTTTGATGAGTTCAAGCTAATCCCAAAAAATCTTAAAAAATTAGCCATGCATGGCTAAAAGCAGAATACAATGAACTAAATACAGGAGAATTAGGAAGAAGAGGAGGCGTGGAAAGTTGAATGTTGCAGCAAAGACGCAATGATCATACATGCCTCCACATAAACTATTCGGCGTATATACTCCACGGCCGCTCTTTAAATAGACTTTGGATGTGTTTGGGATAGCGGTGGCAGAAGTGACTTTTTTTCAATCTGACTTTTACAAAGTCAGATTGAGTAAAAGTCAGATAGGGTAATGTGATTTATTTGGATTAGATTTTGAAAAAAAGTCAGTGAAGCTGAAACTTGTTTGGATGTTAGATGCAAAATAACTTAAAAGGACATGAATTTTATTAAATAGTATATATCCAATATTAAATATATATAATGTGATTATTTTTTAAGAAGTAAGGAAAATAAAATTATTAAAAGTAAAGAAATTTAATTTATTATTAGAAAAAAATTATATATATAATGTGACTATTTTAAAAGAAGTAATGAAAATAAAATTATTAAAAATAAGGAAATTTAATTTATTGTTATAAAAAAATTATACATATAATGTGACCATTTGATTCGTGAGAAAAGGAAATCTCTGGGATTTGAGGTCCGGGGAAGGATAAGCCTAGAGTGACATAGGAGAAGCACGAAAGGAGGGGGATTTTGGTTTCAGCGACTCCTTCTTTGAGATAGGTACCCTTGAGCCATGGTTTCGTGTTTTTGTTTTAAGTGAGGTGAGGAAAAATTCATACAGGATCAGGGTCATGTGAGTAAAAAATTTTAACACCCACATAAATTTTCTAACAGTATTTTTCACCGCCCCTCATCATCCAAAAAAAAACTCTTTCAGATTGCTTCTTCCAGAAGCCCATTTCAGCCTCAGAAGCCAGATTGAGAAAACCTAGGTCCAAACATGATAAAACTCTGCCTATTTAAGATGTACGTTTGGGGGTCCAAACATGATCCCAGACACCCCTTTTATCGTATTGTGTGCTTTTTAAGAAAACAAGTTGCATCATGGATTTTCATGTCTCCTGACTTCCACGCTGTAAGTAGCTTATTTATTTTTATTAGGATGATATTGTTTTTGTAACTTAATCTACAGATTACTTATTGTCTCACATTCCGTTCTTCATTTCATTTAAACCTTGCATATCAAGTAAGATCTCCAGAATGCATCAATCTGCTCAAATTTAATTATTTTAAAACTTCATTATCCTACCCAATCCCGGAACATGCAATTTTTTAATTTTTTTCGTAAATTAATTTATTGTGAAATCGCATTAAAACACAAATATTCGAGAATCAACATTCTCACTCCAAGACACTTCAGATTTACGTGCTGTCATTTATTGAATTAACTCTACATATAAAATACTTTGTTTACTAAATAAATATGTTAGTAAAATTAATCAATTTATAATATCATATAAAAAGTTTGAAAATATAAGTACTTTTTTTTTTGGGGCAAGGCAGGCGCTTATGTGATTTTTAAATTTTTAACGGGTAATTTCTTGCGATAAAAATAATGGTTGGATAGGGAAAAAAAAAACCTGAAAAATAGAAGGGTGGCGTGTGCAACATAATTTTTTTGACTTTGATGAGTCACCGAAGATATGGAGAGAATTTTGATCAGGAGCAGTATTTTAATTAATAATTTTAAAACAGCCAGATGCATGTTTTATGATTTAATGGAATTGATGATTTTTTTTTCTTACCCTTGATTTTTTTGAGCTGGAATTAATTTTTTTTGGCCCTGGAATTTTGTACGTACCGAGATGTAAACACTTGTCATTTATATTTAACAGTTGGAAAAAAAATATTATTTACTCTTCTAGTCCTATTTATAAAGTATTTTCAAAATAGTTTATATAGACAAAAAAACCTTAAAATACATTAACTATTCTATTAAAATATAACAATTTTTTTAATTTTGCCCATATTTAATATACACATATTTTAAAAAAGATAGCTAATTATATCATAACAAATAAAGAATAAAATAGTATATTCACACTGAAAATTTAATAAAATAAGTTATAAATATGACAAAAAAAAATCTTTTTCCCATTCTATAAATAAGACAAAAAGAGTATATTTGAACTGGGTGAATATTAAAAGAAAGGTAAAAAGAAAAGAGAAAAAGGCGGCAAACCAGTAATTAAGAGCAATTAGAAGGGCGTTTTATCAATAATCACCGACTACGCAACTGGCAGATAAGAGTCGATTCAAAACAGGGAGTGCCGACCCTTCTACGTTTTTCTCTTTTTGTCGCTCCGTTGCCTCTGCCTCTGCCTCTGCTGCTGCGTTTGGCGTGGTTCTGGTGTCTGGTGTTCGATTTCCATAACTATTTTCATTCCCCTTTATAGGTATTTGATCTTTTATTTTGTGGCGTTTTATCAAATTTATCTTCTTATTCATCTGCTAATATCTGGAGACTTGATTACCTTGTCTGATTGTGTGAATCGTGGAACCCTAGTAGACTGGTGGGAGTGTCATGTTTCCATTGATTTTTCCCTTTTTCTGATTTACTGCTCTCTACTGTTTGGTAATTTAATTAATTTTTGTCTACTGATCGATTGGCCTACTGGTGGAAGCCCCCTCTTTCCCAGTTTAATCATTTTGGATGAGTTGGTATTTCGGGTTTCTTAATTCTGGTTTTTGGCTGGGGTCAATTTTATGGCATTTTGGTTCTCGGGTATACCCTATAACGACAGAAAACGAAGTTGTCGATGGGTTTTCTCACTTCCCTTATTCGGTCGGAAATTTCTGCCAACCTGGTTGTATACTTCGCTTATGTAACTCTTCGACAGAGGCTTGCTTATCTTGATTGATAAGTTTTGTTTGCGTGTTTCAATTTTGAGCAAATACTGCTTGTTTATTGAGTTCTTTAGCGTATGCGTCTGTGTGTAATTTTACAGTACTGTAATTCTTATAATCGAATTTTGTTTTGGGCCAACGATCAGCATTAAGCGAAGGGAAAGAATTTGGAGGGTGGCTGGGGCTACACGTCCGCGTTTGAGGGTGATAACGCATTTAGTTGTAGTTTTTGTGGGGATATTTATGTTCGCTTTATGCTGCTATCCGTTGCGTACAAGTTTATTTTGCTGTGTTAATGTAAACCCTTGTTGTGAGGCATAGTTCTTACTTACTGCATATTGTGAGGGAATATCTTTCTTTTGCTTTTGTATATCTTCTTAAAAGATGGTGAGGTGCTTTACTTGCAGGTGGTAAAAAAAAAAATTAATGGAGTCTCACGATCAGACAGGATGCCAGGCACCAGATCGCACCATTCTTTGTATTAACAATTGTGGCTTCTTTGGCAGAGCTGCTACCATGAATATGTGCTCCAAATGTTACAAGGATATGCTGCTGAAGCAGGATCAGGCCAAACTAGCTGCATCATCAGTTGAAAACATTGTGAATGGCAGCTCTAGCAGCGGCAGTGGGAAAGAGGCTGCAACTGCATGTTCTACTGATGTACAAATCGGAACTATGGAGGTCAAGACAATACATGCAGAAATTTGTCAGGATTCATCCTCTAGTGAGAGTTTAGAGATGAAAGTCAAGGCTGGTCCCAGCAGATGTACAACTTGCCGGAAGCGTGTTGGATTAACTGGTTTTAGCTGCAAATGTGGGAACATTTTCTGTCCAACACATCGCTATTCTGACAAACACAATTGCCCTTTTGATTATCGGACCGTTGGTCAGGATGCTATAGCCAAAGCCAACCCTGTAGTTAAGGCAGAAAAGCTTGACAAAATCTAGGCATGCACTAAACTGAAGTCAAATGGATATAGCTTGATGCTTCCCTTTTTATCAACATGTCTTCATATATGTTGGCTTCTTGACTTTTTCAGGCGTCCTCTAGTGATTTTAATGATCAATGTCACGGCAACAAGGACCTCACTGGGGAATATCCGTGTTATGGGTTGATTGGCAAAGATTCACTTGCTAGCTAGCTGTTGCTTGAATGTTTGTGCTAGTTGAAGGACACCGATGGGTCATTCTGTAAATGGATTTCCTTGTTTGGCTTGCATTATTTTGGTGCATGAATGCTATTTATTACTTATCTATGTGTGTGTTTTGAAGTTTGAGGCTGTTTAAATAATACTTATTTACCCTATTATGCGCTCTTATGTGTTCTTCCAAAGTTGGAGGCTGTGGGTTGGACTCTGTCGTAGCAAGGTATATTTGTCTTTAGTCCACGTCATATGAGCCTTAGGTATTTTTTAAAGAAATATATTTAATAATGTGTCTTACTTTATCTGATTGCATGTTGCATAGTTGAATCTATGTGCACATTGATTTTGTTTAGAGTGTTATTTCTTCATCGGTAGAGGATGCTTCTCTTCACTCATAACTATTGTCCCTGTGTTTGATATATGTTGAGGTTATGAGTTCAGATACAAAATCAATTCAGTTGGCTGTTGGGGAGGATGCTTTTGTTTTATTTGATAGTTTTGGCCTTCTAACACTATCGTGGATCTAATACTGCTGGCCTTCCAAAAGTTGGGGCAGTGTTTTAAGTTAAACGTGGCTGAGAGAGGGCGCCTATGGCCTGCTTTTTCTATTTTGGGTTATCTTGTAATGGATTTAAGACCGAAGCTATGTGTAAGTGTTTAATGCGCGAAATCCTAAAATTCTCAAGTATTGAGATTTGAAAAGTCTGAGAGATATCTAGGTACAGAGTCAGAGATCTAAAAAGTTGGATCTTGTGTAGAGATAAGATTTAACAAACGATGCCAGAGGGGCTGATATCATCGTGTGACGTGTGACTAGAAAGTAACAAACAATAACGTGATTGTCATGGTTCATTGCCATGATTTGAATACCTGTTGGCTATTGTTTTGATTGTTTTTGGTTGTGGTTATTTGATATAACGTTGTTTCAAAGTGTTCAATTTGTCATTGGGGCATATCGGAACATTAAGGATCTGTTTGTCTCCGAGCAGTTGCGTTGAAGTTGCTACTGGCATTTGGCGATATATTTAATCGAGTTTTCTTTTCTGTAGCATTCGCACCGCCGTTGGGCCGTCATTATCCGTTTTTTTTGTTGACAAGAGGACGGAACGGAATGCTGTGGCGCACACAGTTGGATGTGTTCTTATTGAGCTCTTTTTATCGAAGTTGTTATACATTAAAAAAGTGTTTGGATGAAATCAAATCATGATTTTAGAAGTGATTGTATGTTATACGAAATAAATATGTAAAGGAATTCGTCTTGATTTATACAAAAAAAATATTTTTAAAAAACACTTTTAAAGATATCTAAACATCTTAGACGTCTTGCTTCCGGTGGACAGACATGTGATTTTAGCCGTTTCTTGACCTGAGCAACTGCATCTCTCATTTCTTGATTAGAGAATCGCATCCTTATTAAATTCATTTACCCGAATTTTGCCCACACTGATCACGGGTAAGTTTCGTGGGAGATGTTCTGTTCTTCTGGAGCCTTGGTCGTCAAACTCATGCTTTCAGACAGGTGTGTGCAGCTATGGCTTCTTTTCTTGGCTAAAAATACGATGGGATTCTTGCCAAAATAAAATTGTGATTGATGGCTGCATAAGCGGTTCTATTCTTAAAATATGTCCATTAATGGCTCCGATACGTACAGACGTTGCTGCGTGGGGATACGAATTTGCGTCCTATCCCGATATTCTCAGCTACGCTCCTTCGACGACAACTGGAGGATGAGTTTGAAAGGGCTAAATCTAATTGTTTCGGTCTGCTTATTTGCATCCTAATCCTACTGAAAGTTGTAGTCCTTGGCCCTGCCCTTTTTCCCTATTTGGCTATGGAGTTTTAATCTCGTGAGTTTGACTGACTCGGTTGGTAAGCTGTTTCATGTAACTAAGCAACCATGGCCATCGTATTCGGACAAAAGAGGAGAAAGGTGGAAAGGCAAGGCAGAAAAAGAAGCTGGGGTTGATTTTCTTCTCCGTTTTACTCTACAAATTCGAAGGTTGGATGTGTGCATTGTGCAATGTAACGCACTTCACAACTTATATAAATAGGGGCCAGTATAGCAACATGAAGCTGAAACGAAACGACCCCACCCCTCCCCCGTCCCCAGCAAACGTGTTGGCATAACCAAAATTGATGAAGCCGAGCTATAGGAATAAGTATTATTATTAGTATCATTATTATGGACCCTAGTCCTCATGTCTTTCTTCGGAGTAATAAGTGGCGTTTGACAATAAGCTTGCCCTTTGCTCACACCCACGATCTTGTGTCCCGTTTCTGTATTAAAAGACAAAAAGATGTCGCCCTCATTACGTGGGTTCTCATATCCCATCTGTGATTTTGGGTCTTGGCGAATATTTTTTGCTAACAAAGAGAGCAGCACAGACACCCATGCCCTCTTTGTTTCTACTCCCCCAAATCTGAATCACAATTCACAACGTATTGAAAATGCTACTACTGCTTTTATAAATTATCTTCTTCGTGACACGAATAAAATAACTCTTGATGCTGTCCTTGGCATCTCTTTTCCTCTTGGATGCTCCAAAATTTGACCTTTTTGCTCATTGTAAAGTTGACTCTCGAAAGTATTGGAATATGCCTTTGTTCAGATTTCCCCAATGGCCAGTGTGAAATGTGCCAAAACCGCATCATGTCCACTCTGTTTTTTCCTAAAATTTAATCACTCGGGAAATATACCCCCTTATCTTTAACAGCATCTGTGCAGATTTTTCTCCTTAAAATTTCCATGCCTCTCTTAACTCTTAGAGGAACTGTATTTACCAGCATTGAGCACTATTGAGGAAGAGCCAAAACTAACTATAGGTAGGTTAATACTTAATGGAACATCTTAATTGAAAAAAAAGGGAGATAAAAGCATAATCTAAGTGATAGAGACGCCTTTATCAGTCGGTGGCATTGAAAATCATGATTCTCCAAAGCGCACGCATCGCTTGATGCCTTTGACCGCCATGATCGATGAGCCATAAAGCTTTGTCTCATTGCATACAGCTAACCGATATATTCTTTTTCCTCCCAGTACTTTTTTCTACTTATTCTTCTGCTCTCCTCACTCTTCATTACTACTTTAAACATATTTATTTATTTACAAGATTAAATAAACACGGATCTGACTTTCTTGATTGGTCCTCTCCTGACTGATTATGGCTCACGATTTAGCAGTGATTATGCAGCAACATGGCATATCTTATCCATCTAATTAATTACTCCTCATTCCTTCGTGACGAGTACGTTTCAAAGCAAAGTCAAGGATGTTGATTAAATGGGCACCAAACCCAACTAATGGTTGATAAACGTATATAACCACTTAATGTTAATTAATGTTAATCATGCTTAAGTCGTTTCACCTTCTCTCTAGTTCATTCATTCGTTCCGGTTTTGGGGTGCTTCAGAGCGCTCAGTCACTGTTCTCTCCCAGAAGAATCTAAAAGATTTCAGATGCTGCAGGTCTTTTAGATTTTTTTTTTTTCATTTTCACCCATTTTTCCAGTGCCAGTAATAATAATTGTGGTCCTTCACATCTTTTTACATCTTTACAGCTAAAGGTCAAACGGTACGTAAATAAAGTCAACTTTGTAGAAAATCCTCCCATAATCACATTCAACAACCCCTCTCATCTACAGCAATTATTCCTGGAAACTCATACAGGGAAAAAAAATTAAAGGCGTTGTTTCTGAGGTACGTGTTCGGATGGGAAAGTTCTGAAAATGAAAAAGGGAGACGAGCCTCGTGACGTTGTACAGTTGAAGTTGATAGAAATCCTTTCAAAAAGGTTATAATTTTAATGTAGCTGCACTTTTCAGGACCAAACTAAAACCTGGGTTCACTTTGATGCGTTCCAAGAACTTTTTTAGGTGCCATATCCTCTTTTGCCAGAGAAAGCTAAACCCTGTTTACTTATTCATTCCCTTCCCCTGTTTTTTTTTTTTGGGGTGATAATCTGGACATTAATTTCACCTGGAAGTATTATTACCGTATGGAGATGAAACGGAAAAAAATAAATAAAAATAAATAAAATGTGGTCCATAAGCACAATGAATAATAATAATGTACGAGTCCGTGGTTGTATTGTATGTGCAAGGGACATTTCCAAATTTCCATTATTACTGTTGTTGCTATGCCGATGCCGATCCTGAATACATATCAGAGGCCTTCGCTTGTGACCAAAGCCATTGACATTTGGTGCTCATGACTAATAAATGAAGCAGATATCACTAATATTGTTATTGTTATTATTAATTGTTTTAATAATTAAGTATCATAATAAAAAGCGATTGTATTTTAGTATTATTCTTAGTGATATGTGCAAGTTCCCAAAAAGTCTTGGGCATAGGCACGAGCGAGGTGGAGTTTTGGCAGGTAATGCGATTGTCGTTTATCAAACTTGCTCACGAGACGCTAACCTCGCTTTTTTCACTCCTTTCCACCCCTTCGTTTACAATCTCCATACAGCTTTTCAATTTGGATTCCTTAAAGTTCATGTAGTTTCACATCACTTGTTTGAAAAAAAAAAAAAAACAGAAAACGGCTTTTTACTTTTAAAGTATTCAAATTTTTCTAGGAGCATTTTTATAAATCTCTAGGTTCTTTATGCTTGTTGTGAGCACTGTGGCTCACAAAACTTGTTAGCAATTGAAAGTCGGAAAGCATATTATTGACAAAGACGCTCTCTTTCAAGCAAATACTATAAATGTCCTGCAAAATTCCATTTCAATTATTTTGATAATAAATGGAAGAAATTATCACCACATCTTAAAAGTTAAACAAATGAACCATTACAGTTTTTTGTTTTTTTAATAAAAAAAATGGATTTCAAAGACATAATTATTTGCATGTTACTTTTTGTACATTACAATTTTTGTCTTTTATTTTTGTTCTCAGTCGATATTTAGTTGGGCAGAATTCTTTAATCTGCTGAATGAGACTCAGAGAGGGAAAGAAAAAGAAAGGAATCAATTGAGAAACGGAGCAGGTAAAACACACCCATTTGTTTATTTTTATATGTTTCGGATTATTATAATTTTCAAGAGGGCAGATTTGTGTCTCCGGATTCTCACACATTAAACAATGTAATCCGATGGATATTATAATGCAAAGAAAAAAGGAGTGGAAGACATTCGAGTCACCCCTTTATGTAGCTCTCGTTATACTCAACTGATTAACTGATTAAACTGTTCATAAGAACAGTATGGATTCAATTATTTAATCAGCTACCGGTATCGGAATTCGACAAGTTGGGTTCATCGAGTATAAAATCATGGGGCATCTGATGAGTGAGAAACCCACTCTTCAATTTTTAATCCACATATTCTTGTCTTGGATATAGATATTAATTAATTTATGTGTTTCATAATTTTTAATCCTTAACGGGAAATCCTCGGAGATGTAAACCGTCTGATTTCTGACAGTCAATGGGGAAGACCCCATCTCGGGACAGAAGTTGACAAAATGGCCATGTGACCTTCGAGCCATGGATTTTGGGATCTCCCCAACATGCCAAACATCATCCGTCTTCAATTTAATGCAGTGAGGTACATTGAATTTATTTCCCTCCTTAATAAGGTTTCTGCTTGGGTGGTGGAATGTCAAATCCTGAGTGAACCCCATACTTTGTTTTTATCTTCTTAGGATTCTATTTTCAGCGTTGAAAAACCCATATCCCCGATCCTCTTCTCTTCTAGGGTCAATGGGTGGATGGATTCTGTGCTGATGCTGTGTTGGCTTGGTTCTCTTTTGGAGAGATTTGGTAAAAGTAATTATCGATAAACATACTATTAAAGTGAAAACCAGGGCCAAAAACAATAAAGCATTGGTGGGTAACAAACTGGAAATGCAGAGAAGGAACTCGGCAGGCACGCATCAATGCTTGTACTGTCTTACAAAAAGGTGAAAACACGATGAAATATGATATGTTGGAGTTTTCTTTTAAGAAAAAAAGTTTTTTTTTTTGGATAATTTTTTCATGACAAAATTCCCGTTAGCTATGATGAGTTATCGCACGTAAACCCTTTTCCTCTTGGTCCATCATCGACGTTCATTAATACCAATCCCGTCACACTCGCAACTCACTGATATATACAAAGGAAAGCATTGAAGACAACACAGAGCAAGCCCTCTTGCTTCCAGACACCTAGCTAATGGCTACATCCTGTATATACCTGTTCCTTCTCTCTGTGACCTTCACAACGTTCAATCTTGGTTCATCTTCGTCATCAGAGGCGGATATCCTTCTCTCCTTCAAGGCCTCCATTGAAGACTCTAGGAAGGCTCTGTCAAGCTGGTCCAATACTTCCTCCACTCACTACTGTAACTGGACCGGAATCGCCTGCTCCTCCACTTCTCCTTCCCTCTCTGTCACGTCCATTAATCTTCAAAACTTGAACCTTTCTGGGGACCTCTCGTCTTCGATATGTGATCTTCCAAATCTGTCATACCTCAATCTTGCTGATAATTTATTCAACCAGCCCATCCCTCTCCATCTTTCTCAGTGTAGTTCGTTACAGACTTTGAATCTCAGTAATAATCTCATATGGGGAACCATCCCAATGCAGATTTCTCAGTTTGGTTCATTGAGAGTGCTTGATTTCAGCAGAAATCACATCGAAGGAAATATCCCAGAAAGCTTGGGCTCCCTGAAGAATCTCGAAGTCCTTAACATGGGAAGTAACCTACTATCAGGTGATGTGCCTGCTATCTTCGTGAATTTAACTAAGCTTGCCGTTCTTGACTTGTCTGAAAATCCATACTTGGAAAGTGAGATTCCAGAGGGTATGGGCGAACTTGGAAGTCTCAGGCAACTTCTGTTGCAAAGTTCTGGTTTTCACGGTGAAATTCCGGATTCTTTTGCGAACCTGCGTAGTTTGACCCATTTAGACCTCTCCCAGAACAATCTAACCGGTGAGATTTCTCAGGGTCTGGTGTCTTCTCTCAAGAACCTGGTGTCCTTTGATGTTTCACAGAACAAGCTTTCGGGGTCACTACCAAATGGCGTTTGTAATGCAAAAGGTCTCATAAATCTCAGTCTCCATACAAATATTTTCAGTGGTTCAATGCCCAACACCATTGGTGAATGTAAGAATCTTGAGAGATTTCAAGTTCAGAACAACGAGTTAACTGGAGACTTCCCTTCTTCGTTATGGTCATTACCTAAAGTTAAGCTCATTAGAGCTGAAAACAACAGATTCTCAGGACAAATACCTGAATCCATATCGGGAGCTGTTCAGTTGGAGCAAGTTCAGCTTGACAATAACAGCTTTGCTGGTAAAATTCCTCGAGTCTTGGGTTGGTCAAGAGCTTATACAGATTCTCTGCGTCTCTCAATCGTTTCTACGGAGAACTTCCTGTAAACTTCTGTGATTCCCCTGTTATGAGTATTGTGAATCTCTCTCACAATTCCCTTTCTGGTCCAATCCCAGAGCTGACCAAATGCAGGAAACTGGTTTCATTGTCTCTAGCAGACAATAGTCTTACCGGACAAATCCCTCCTTCCCTTGCTGACTTGCCAGTGCTAACTTACCTTGATCTTTCAGCTAACAATCTCACAGGCTCAATACCACTAGGACTTCAAAATTTAAAGCTTGCTCTTTTCAATGTGTCCTTCAATCAGCTATCTGGCAAGGTACCTTATTCCCTGATTTCTGGTCTTCCTGCTTCATTTTTGGAAGGAAACCCTGAACTTTGTGGCCCTGGATTACCCACTTCCTGTTCTGATGACCCTCCAAGAGACCATTCCGGAGGTCTCACTCCGCTGGCATGTGCCCTTATCTCTGTAGCATTCGTTGTGGGAACTGCGGTGTTTGTTGGTGGATTTATTTTGTATAGGAAGTTTAGCAAGAGGAATCAAATAGGATTTTGGCGCTCAGTGTTCTTCTATCCCCTTAGAATTACTGAGCAAGATCTGCTTATAGGAATGGATGAGAAAAGCTTGATTGGAAATGGGGGTGTTTTTGGCAAAGTTTATGTTGTGAGTTTACCTAGCGGTGAACAAGTGGCCGTAAAGAAGCTAGTCAATTTTGGCAACCAGACGTCAAAAAGTTTGAAAGCTGAGGTCAAGACATTGGCTAAGATTAGGCATAAGAATGTTGTTAAAATCCTGGGGTTTTGCCATTCTGATGAGTCAATCTTTCTCATTTATGAGTACTTGCGAGAAGGAAGCTTAGGGGACTTGATTTCCCGTGAGGATTTTGAGTTGCAGTGGGAGGCAAGATTGAGGATTGCCATCAGAGTCGCTCAAGCACTAGCTTATCTTCACAATGACTATGTTCCTCACTTGCTTCACAGAAACGTTAAGTCCAGGAACGTTCTGCTGGATTCAAACTTTGAGCCGAAACTCACAGATTTCGCTCTTGATCGAATCGTGGGAGAAGCCGCATTTCAGTCAACTGTTGCTTCTGAAGCAGCATCTTCCTGCTATAATGCTCCAGGTATGACAACTTACTACGCTAAAGCCGTTATTAATTTCTTATAAAATGGGTTAGTTTTGGATGGCAAACTAAAGGTTTAGATCACAAAGATATTAACTTTATAGAAGGGGTGGTTGTTTATTGCAGAATATGGGTACAGTAAGAAACCAACTGAAGAATTGGACATATACAGCTATGGTGTTTTATTGCTAGAGCTTGTGACTGGGAAGCAAGCAGAGCAAACAATATCAACAGAATCTCTTGACATAGTGAAGTGGGTTCGAAGGAGAGTGAACATCACTGATGGGATCTCAAGTACTTGATCCCAAAATATCACATTCCAGTCAGCGAGAAATGATTGGAGCTCTGGAAATCGCTCTTCGTTGCACTTCCGTGGTGCCTGAAAAAAGACCATCGATGGTAGAAGTTGTTCGAGCTCTTCAGTTCCTTGAGTCACAAACCATCGCTGCAAATTCTCAGGATTCGAATGAGGAACCCTCGATTCCAATATGAAATCGTAACCCTGAGGGTCGATTTTTCGTTGAATCTTTTGTATGTAAATGCAGTTTTATTTTGTAAGCTGTTTTTGATATCTGATGATGATTTGTGGTAACAGAATGTTAAGGTGACGACGATATTCGTGTTTTGTATCGGGTTCTGTTTTAGGGTTTTGACCACTGATATATACACGAAATCCTTCCGATATCGAATGTCAATGATTGTCGTTTGTCAGGCATCAATTCACGATGAAGCGGTCGCAGAAAGATTGTGGGAGGGGAGGACAATTAGTGAGCGTAGGGTGTTAGAAAAACAGAGCATCAAGACAAATTTCGCCCCTTTTATGACGTTGGAAACATGATCATCTCGCGGTTTTTTTAATAAGAATAAATTTCCAAGCTTTCGAGTTCAACTCTTTCCTTTTAGCACAATTAGGATTTGAGCATATTATAGCGTATTTCTTCCAAACTAGATATTTTCTTTATAGAACTTTTCGAAGTCGCGTCGATTAAGTATGTATTCTTTTATTTTTGAAATGTTCTTTGAAATATGGAATCCAGCCTGTGAATTCAACTTGGTCGAATAGACTTTGCGCCTGGATTCCATGAAGAAAAGAAGGCATGTTGAGTAAAAACGAAATGATTTTAAATATTAACCAGATCGAAGGTATCATGACAATAGGTAACTTTGAGACATTATAGAACTATAATGATGGTGTTCTTTCTCAATTATGGCCTAGTGATGTCTAATCAACTTGTATTACGCTTCACCTGTATTTCTAGCGGTTATTTTAGGAGCAAGAACGACACCTAAACTGGCCATGGATGGCGGGATTGATAATGCATACCCATTTAAAACATAAAATACACTTTTTATACAAATAATTACACGTCTATCGAAATCGTAGTCTTTTTGACATGGTACTATCATCTTACTTTGAAGCATGAATAAGAGTTTATTTAGAATGATGATAGGATTTTCAAAAGGGACGTTATATCTTAATTTATGTAAATATGCTTATAAATACTTATATTAAATGGTTCCAAACAAGCACTAAAAATCCGGTCAAAAAAAAAAAAAACAAGCACTAAAAAAAAAATCCACCACTGCGTTGCAAATATTAATTAGAAAGGAGATTATCCTTCTGACATCCATGCAATCCTTTTCATTCTCTCCGCTCTGTTGAATTTTTCACATCTGTACAATTTCATCTTTAATCCTTCAATATCTCCTCACAAATTTTAATATATTTTACACATTAGAAAGATGAGTATATTTTCAATTTAAATATAAAGTCCAGATTAGAAAACACACGAGCTACCAATAATGCCCCTCATCTTTATCTTTCTTCAAACCCATTTTAATTCCAACCAAGAAGCAAAGAAACAGTAACCTCAAACATTATATAAGGTTTCTGTGCACTGTTTTTTCATAACAGACTCTTTGGTAAACAGTAAAAATGATTCAACGCTACGCTACACAGGACCTGATCATATATACCGGCTTAAGTCGGATTATTATAACTCGAGATTTTCAGTCATCTAGAATCTTTCTATTCTTTTTCGTCCCCCCCTCCCCCCAAAATATCTTTTCTGCACATTTCACGTGGACCAGACTTGACGAAGGAGCTGGTATCTAGCATTGGTGCTGGTGCGAGTGTTTAGTTCATTGGGCTTGTCTTGTCCATGAGCTGATGGAAATGAAGGCAGTTTATCAATGATGGATGTAAGAGGAGATTCCAGTTCCTCCAATTCCTCATCACTCGTATAGCCTCTCCGCTGAACAGCTGACGCATTTCTTGCCAAGTGAGACTTGCATCCTGCGTCTCCAACTTTCTCTGCCACATTAGCTGAGGAAGGAGGGCTATACACAACTGGAGCAGCAGCATATGGGAAACTTCTGGTTGAGTCTCCTGACAATCTTCTCTCCGCAATAAACTAAAACACCAAATTCAATAATATATTCAACAACTTCGTCTTAACACTTCCACAGCGCAAGATATATGCAGTGCTGTCGAGTAAAAAGATAGTATATGAACAGCCCTCCGCCAAAAACATAGCCTAAACAGGAAAGAAGCGTAGATCATACCTCGGCATTCAGCGCTTCTAAGACGGCACCAGGAACAGGGTCTGGACAGAACTCGTCCGGAGTGAAGTTGCAGAGTATCCGTTTAACCAATGGAAGACTAATAGATGGACAGACCTGTGTGGCATAAATATAATGAAGTGAGGGGAAGTGAGCTCGCAAGCAAAAGAAAAGCTAAGGTAATGTCCTTCTATGAACAGTAGAATTAGTTCATAGGAACCTCTTGTCTGACATGTCTGTCCATAAGCATGTCTTTTGGGAGCATAAGGAGGTCACTCAAATCGTTCAGGAGAGGAAAAGATTGAGGTTCACCATCTCCACCCGCCCTGTCATGTTCACAGTTCTCATCTTCAGGTGCACAGGTTTCAGCATCCATCCCAAACATGTCAGTAAGCCATCGAGACCAATTCCTACCTGCATTTCAGTTAGCTCTTCGTCAAACTAGAATTCTTATAGGCTTAAATTCTGGGATAAGAAATCCACATTATACGAAACTTGATTCGTTTTTCCATGTAAACACAATTTGATGTGAGTTGTATTGTTCATATCTTCATGGCTTCTGAAAAAATTCATAGCTGGTATTAATAATAGTTATATATATCTTTATGACCCCCCAAATTTTGTTTCTTCTCATAATTTCCCATTATGATTCAACACATGTTCAAATAATGTATGGAAACAAGAAGTTGCAAGAAAAAGGAACGCACAGAATTTTTAAGTTGTGCACCAGACCCAAAGCTTAATCTCCAGCTGGAATTGGCAGAACCTTTGAATCCACAATAGGGTCTGATACAGGATCAGTTGGAATCTCGTGGACTGACTCCCGCAGTATAGCATTGAACATTGCAACATCTAGTCTGCCTATGCACTGTTCCATGACCTGGAAAAAGAATTTAAATTCAAAGATAAAGATTAACAAACCTTCGGAGCCAGAGAAGGGAAA